>NC_089228.1:71475798-71568729 GCF_963924675.1 Phocoena phocoena | reverse complement strand
CTGGGGACTGGGCCCGCCGCACGGCCACCTAGTCCTGTGTGGAGCCTGGGGGACTGCGTGGAGGAAGAGCCCTCGCCCCAAAGGAACCTGAGCCTTCGAGGGTTCACCCCCAATCCTGGCTGGAGACTTGGACGCTGCAGGCGGGTGCGGGAGGCGGCTGAGGGGGTTTGCCTGTAGGCAGGGGGACACCCGGACTGACTCCAGCAGTGCCCCTCCTCCACCAGGCAGCTACTCCGGCGGCACCCTCCTTTCCCCGGCGCCCCGGGGCCTCCTCCGGGCCCCAGAGACGGGGGATGGCAGGTTAAGCCGAGGCCCAGGGCAGGGAAGCCCACCGGGGACCACCCGGGGGAGCCCCCCCCAGCCTCGTGTTCCGCCCACGCCGGGAGGCCCGGGCGCCCCGGGGGTGAGCGCGGAGGGCAGTGCGGCGGCTCCGCGGCTCTTGGCGGCCCCTTTCTGACAATCTTTCCTTTGTTTGTTTTCTTAAATCTGGGAGGCCCGAATTCCTGCCGGATTCCGTAGGTTTCACTCAGGAAGGAGGCGCCCCCACCCCCTCTCACGTCGGGCCCGGCTGCAGGGGGAAAGGCAGGTTCTTCCCGTAGGCTCGCGGCGCGCAGCCCCGCGGCCCCGGGCAGAGCGAGCGGGCGCCGGTCGCGGCGGAGAGTCCCGGGCGCCCTGCCCGCGCGCGCCACCGCGAAGCCCCGCCGCAGGGCCACCGGTGGCCTCAGCCGAGAACATTAAAAAAAAAAAAAAAAAATCAAACCAGGAAAGTTTAAAAAGGTACAAAGAGCAGCTCTCTCCCTCCACCCCCACCCCAGTCTCATTCCACACCCCTGCACCTCTCACACTCCCCTCTTTTTTTTTTTTTTTAATTTTGGTCTCCAAACTTGAGCCTCATTAATTTCCAAAAAAAATTTTCCCCAATAAAAGGCAAACATGGAAAGAAAAACAAACTATTAGAAAATAGAGGAGGGAGGAAATGTTATTTAAAAGGTTAGCAGACCGCATCATTTTCCAATGATATTATATACTCCCAGCAGTATCCAAAATATATATGGGCCGTGGGCCAAGAATGTAAAAAAAAAAAAAAAAAAAAAGAAGGAAAAAAAAAACTTGAAAAAAACCCCTCACTTAGACACAACATCTGGACCTGGGAGCGAACAAACCCCCCATTTATCACACTTAATCCTCCAATGAAGCAGTCGACAGTTGACTTCTGTTTTGCTAATTTAGCTGCTTTCAAGCGCCGGCCCAGTCCAGACCGGGAATTAAGTGTCACTTGTGGAGGGCCTGCCTTGTCCCCCGCCCGTCTTAGCTCCCTCCCTCGCCCCGGCGGCCCTCAGACAGGGAAAAAAGACCATTAAAGAAGAAAGAAACTTTTTATGAGTCGCCTTTACGTCCGCCCACTCGGGTCAGTGAAAACCTCCATTCTGACCTCCTCCTGCCCCTCCCCGGGCCCAGCACCCTGACATCCACTTCCTTGGTGACACACGCCCACCGACCAGCTAGCTGCCTCCCCCCTCAGACTGGCGTATCAGTGGCAGCAGCTGGTCACCCCGCTTGCTCACCGGTTGCTCCTCGGGTTGACTAGGTGCTGCCAGCCTGGTGCCTGGCAGTGCCCAGTGGCCTGGCAGCCTGACCCTCAGGCAGGGGTAGAGCACAGCAGAGGGAGGGCCGTGGTGCTTGGGCAGCAGGGGGCCTCCATTCTCCCCCAGAAGTGGATGGAAGGCAGGAGGCCCCGAGGTGGAGGTCATGGGCAGCAGCATTTGGAGACAATGGGATCTTGTGAGGGCACAAGCAGGAGAGAGAATGAATCAGGGAGAGTGTATCATTTGAGGATTAGTCAATAAATTCCTGGGACTCTGGCCCATGGTGCCAGAGGCCTGGGTGGCCGGAAGTGCAGACTTCCCTTCTCAGTAACTTTCCTCCCTGCCCCCCATTCCCCGCCCCCACCCCCCAACCCCCAAGGCCTCTGTGGGTCTCTCTCCTCACCTCTCTCTGTCCATCTCTTAGTCTCCAAGGCTCCTTTCCTAGACTTTGGAGCCCAAGGCACAGCCATTTGCCATTCCCCTCCCCTGTTGCTGGGGATAGCTGTGCAAGGCAGCAGCGAAGGTTACAGGTTTAGGGGACAGTCCTCAGGGACCTGGAAACAGAAGAGGCTGGAGCGTGTGCCCCACTCCAGCCTGCTACTGCTCTTTACTCAGATCCAGCCCACCCCAGCCCCCAGCTCTGAGTCCTGGCAGAGTCCCCAGGAACAACCTGCACTCATGAAAGAGGCCCCCACCACCCTGAATCCCAGTCTTCTGCAGACTCTCATGGTGGTCTGGCGGGGCCTCAGACTTCTTGGGGAGAGACCATCAGTGCTGGCCCTATCCAGAGGCAGTCCCAAACCTCCTGGTCCCCCCCTCCAGGGCCCACAAAAGCATCCTCCTTATGGACTGTACTCATTCCGGTAGGCATCCATCAACAGCTATTGTAGGCCAGGCAATGTGCTAGAGTCAGGATATGGAGATGGAGGAGGATCCTCGCCTCTGGGGGCTTAAGCTTCTACCGGGCCCTATTTTCTGTTACTATGGGGATATTACCCAGCTATCCTCATTCAAAAAGCAGTCATTGAGCACATGCCCTGTGCCAGACACTGTGCTAAGCCCTGGGGATCTGGAGATGATAGAAGACCATTTGTGTCTTTAAACTTGTCAGGGAGAGAGACATGCCAACAATTGATTCTAAGACAAGGCAGAAAATAAGAGCCTAAGTGAGGCATTTATAAAAACTTCAGGGTGTGCCCAGTGGAGAGGCTGACTTACCCTGGCTGGGATGGAAGGAGGGTACGACGGACTGCAGGGTGGTGGTGGTGGGGCCTCATTGCTCTAGCTCTTGAAGCTCATCCTAGGGGTAGTACACCTAGTGCTTAAGAGCAAGGGGTCTGAAGCCAGACGGTATGGCTCGACTTCCTGCTCTGCCACATCAGCTGTGGGATCTAGGATTTCTTGGCCTCTTTGATCCTTGGTTTCATCATCTGAAAAGTGAGACTCACAATAGTAACTGCTTTGTGAGGATCCAATGATAATCCAGGGCAAGCTGCTGGCGTATAGTGAGCTCTGAATGAATGTCCACTTTAGTTGTCTTTCTTCCAAAGGGTGTGGATGGACCACCTCATAGCCTCCCTGCCATCCTCCCTGTGGCCTCTTTCTCCAGCCTGAGGATCTGGCGCAGTGCTGGGTACACAGAGTAAATAGAAAACCTGTCAGCTCTTGGCTCAAGTGATACTAGGTAGAAAATACTGTGCACAGTGGGTGGTGGACCTAGATGTGCCATCTCTTCCCTCTGATACCTGGCCATGGACTGGGTGAGCCATAATGGACTGGGTGAGCCACCCAGAGGATCCCCTGAAGCCCTCTTTCCCGGCTCAGCAGAAAGTCAAGAAATGTGTTTTGGCCTGGAGCCACTATTCTGTGACTCTGGTTTGAGTTCAGACCTGACTTGCTATGTGTCCTTGGGCAAGACATGTCCCCTCTCTGGGACTTAGATTCCTTACAGGTAAAGTGAGTGAATGCTTTCCAAGCTCCGTTGTAGCCCTGCCTCTCCTTTGAGCTGGGGGAGCCTCCTCTTCCTTTCTGGAGGCTGCTGCTGTCATCTGAGGGTGTGATTTCTACTCCACTTCTCGCCTGCCTCTTGGCTTTTCTCAGTGATATCCCCCATTTCTCCCTTCTTGCTTCCCTCAGCCCTTCTCTTCTTTTCCTCTCTCCTCCTCTTCCCCTGCCACAGTCCCAGGACCTAGAGAGTGTGTGGATGAACTGACTTTTTCTCCAGGTTTCCCCCTCCCACCTCTAACCATCTTTTTGATCCCCAAACAGAATCTGGGCCTGAGGAGCTATGCCTCTCCACCTGTCCTCCTGGCTGGAAGTCTATCACTAATGGCTTTGGTGGTGCCCTGATCCGTGACCTCTGACTTCTGAAAGAGTGGAGAATGGCATCCTAGCTGGACCAAGAAAGTGCCTAATATGGGTCTTCTGTCCCCAGGGACTGGCAGGCTCTGTATTCCCACGCTGCCTTCCCCCCAGAATCCCAGGCACGGGGAAGGGTGCAAGAAAGGAAGCCTTTTCTAAGTCTGCTGACTCTCAGCCCCCAACCCACCTCCTCCACGAGATGCCATCTTCCACCTCTGAGGCTGGAAGAAGCCCTTCCTTTATGGAGGCCCATGTGCCTGGAGGTTATTATTGTCCCCAAGGAACCACTTATTATTGTCAGGAACCATTTCTGGAGAGCCTACTATGTGCAGGTACTGTGCTCTGAGCCCAGAGGAGGTGTCTGTGTTGGGGTAGAAGGGAGTGGGGTAGGACAAAGGCTGGGGGGTATGCCGCTGCCAGGCTGAGGCTCGGGGGCAGAGGGTTTGGCAATGCCTGTGCGTGGGACCAGTTGGAGTGGCACCTGAGATGGAGCCAGGTCCTGGAGGCAGGTAAACAGGATGCTGTGTGCTGGGTGTGGTGGAAGAGGAGGGGGGACATGGTGGGGGCAGCACAATGGGCTACTGTTGCTCTGGAGTCACTGTCACTCCTGGACTCTGGGCTTCCCCTTCCTCTCCATCACCCTCCCACTGGGCGATACAAATGTCGAGATATATGGAAGATGAATTCAGAGTCATCTGCTTTTGGCCCCCTCTGCTCTCACCTAGATCGCAGTGGACCAAGATGATGCGGTAGATGCTGCATGGCCCAGGCCTTCTTTTTAATTTTCCCCAGCTAAGGAGGGAACAAGGAGGGAGCATCTGGTCACTGGGAGGTGGTTGACAGAAATGAGATCTAGCCAAGTCTGGTGACTGGGCCCTGGCCTCAGCTGGGTCACTAGCTAGCTACGTCTGTCCTTGGGAAAGTCACATAACTGCCCTAAAACTCAGTTTACTCATCTGTAAAATGGGCTAACGGTGACCCTTGCCCTGTCTTCCTCACAGCATGATGTGGTGTCGTGAAAGACACTAGACCTTGTCAAGAGCTGTACACAGGGAAGAGCTGACTGCTTCTGCCTCTGTTATTACTCTGCTGTAAGACCCCTTCTGCCTGACAAAGCTCCCCTTCTGAGGGTAGGAGTGGGGAAAATTGATGACTGTCCTTGTGGGACTATTGAGAGATCTAAGGACAGGAATGAGGATTCAGGTTCTCAAGGTATTCAGCCAACCAGTCTTCATTCAATTAACCATTCAATTCATTCAATTAACAAATTTTTTTTTTTTTTAGTTTCCTCTCTAAGCCAAGTACTTTGAAACTCTGGGCCTTCAAAGATGAACAAGGTATATCTTCTGTTCTCAGGGAACTCCTAGTCAGCCGAAAACATACACATACACTCACACACACCATTAATATATAATAATAACAGCTAATATTGATTGAGCATTTACTATGTGCCAGGAATGGTTTAAGCATTTTACGTGCATTAATTATACAATCATTCTGATTCTGAAGATGAGACAATTGAAGCCCAGAGAGGGTAAGCATCTTGCCCAAAGTCACACAACTAGTAAGAAATAGAGCCAGGATTTGATTCCAGGTACTCTGTTTAGAGCCTGGGCTCTTAGCCAGTACATAGTACACACAGCATACATGAGCCTACACAAACAAGAGTGAAAGGAGAGTTAAGAGAAGATTGGGTTGAGCCTCTGAAGGAAGAGAAAAGGGGAGTAAAGATTGACTATTGTCTACTTCCACTAGGACAGGACAAGGTGAAACGGGCTTGACTTACAATATCTCAGAGAAGGGGGTCCTGGGATGTGTTTTTAAGGCAGGAGGCTGAGTCGGTCTTTCTTGAAGACAGCAGAGAGATTTCTGATTGGGATAGATTCCCTGTCAGCCCTCTGCTTGTGGTCCTTTCCAGCCCAAAACTGGGAGGGAGAGCCCTTGGGAGGTTCCTGGTAGACGAATGTGACTCTTACATATAAATGGAGCCACACCCCGACCCCAACCCAGAGCCTGTTGGGCCCCTTGCTGTTTCTCTTGCCTGTAGCTGCTGGTGAGCTGGGAGGAATGAAGTAGGACTGAGTGTTCTAGGAGGTACTGTTTTGGGAACAAGTGATGGAAACCTAACTCCAAGTAGTTTAAGCAAAAGGAAAGGATTTCTTGGCTCAAACAAGCAGGAAGAACAGGACTGGTGTATGCACATGTACACACGTGTGGGGTGGGAGTGGGGGGAGAGTTTAGAGATTCCCAGGCCTTAGAAGATACCATCAGCTTTCACTCTTCTATTCTTTCTTGATCTCATCCATATCTTGGCTATGTTGTTTGGTGTGTGAGAGCCTCTTTTTCTCCCCCTACTGGGAATGGGGGAGGAAAGGGAGGTCAGGGCTTCTTGTCTGTCAGAGGACAAGGAGAGGTGGGTAGAAGAGCATGGCAACAATTTCATGCTCACATCTCAGAGAAAAGAGAACATCTGTCACTCTCAACTCCCTCTGTCTATAAAATCCTAGGGGAGGACTCCTATTGGCCTAGCTTGGGTCATGTGTCTACCTCTTAGACAAATCAAGTGGCTAGAAAAATGGTGTGCAGTGATTGGCTAGGCCTGGCATATGTGCCCACCCTAAGTCAGGAAGGGTGGAGAATCGTGACTGGCAGCCCCATAGAATGGCATGGAATGAGGGAGCAGCTGTTCTGTGAAGGAAAGAGGTGCAATCACCACAGTGAACAAGGCTGCCAGGCAGACACAAACAACAAATGCCCCCCCACCCCCGCCACGGGGGACAGAGGAAGGAATAGACTTGGCATTTCTTCTTGGAGCTTCAAATTTTAGCCCAAGATTTTTGAGGAAAAGTTTTTAATGACATTTCAAAACATTATTTTTATTTATAACACACATAGCTATGATATGGAGTAAAATTTAAAGCTCATATAGACTTCTAAGGTAAAACAGAAGATACCCCAAAATGGGGGGCTTGTAGCAAGCTACAAGCTCTTTTCCTTATCCAACCCCCTCCCACTCCTTGTGTATTTTTTCTAACTTCTCTGATGTTAAGGATGGAGATGGTATGGAAATGGGGTTGGAAATTTGAGTTGCACTAGGAATGGAAATAACATGGATTTTGGAGCCAGAGAGATGTGGCTTAAAGTCTTGCCCTGCCATTTTCTTACTGAGTCTGTTTGCTCCCCTGTAAAATGGATACATCGATGCCTGCTTGCGAGAAGGGAAGTGATCAGAAGTGACCTAATAATGAAACACCCAGCCCAGCGTCTGGCTTGAAGGAAGACACTTTGTAAATGTCAGCTGTCACCTCCGTCCTTCCTGTGTCTGCAGGCTCTGGAGGCCAGCTCTGGCAATCCAGGGCCCAGGGAGCAGGGAAGGGGGCCCCCCACTCATGGCCCCCAGCTAAACCCCTGCTGCTCCTGGCAGAAGCCTTATAGCTCTGTCCTCTCGGGAGCTATAACCATAGACATGAGTGTGGTGATAACTGGCTTTGCCACCTGGTAGACACTGACTAGGCAATGAATCCTTTACTAGTGTAGACACAACATCACCCTCCGAGGGGGAATTCACTGACCCATGTTCCCAAAGCTCCTTGTGCTAACTTCTTTTATGGTTCATATTACCAAGCACTGCGATGATGCATTTACCTGTTTATATGACTCCTGCTGCCACCAGGAGTCAAGAATTTGTGAATTCTAGGAGACAGGAATTGTTTTCTCCAACCCTGTACCTCCAGCGCTCAACATGGAAGTTAGCATGGAGTAGGGGCCCAGTGACTGTTCGGTAACTTAACGAAGAAATAAATGGATGGAGCTGCAGCCCTGGGTTGCTTTTTCGTCCAAGGATTGTGTTACCCCCAATTTACTGAGCCGTTAAGATGTATCAGGCATATACTAGGGCTCTTTCATTGTTCTTTCATATAATCCCCCAAACAACCCCGTGTCACAGGGACTATAACTTGCCCCCATTTTAAAGATGAGAAACTGAGGCTCAGAGGGTTAAATTACTTGCCCAAGGTCATCCAGCCTGTTAGCAGTGGCATTGGAATGCAAATCCAGTTCTGTCAGATGTCAAAGTCAGGGAATAAACCTCTATATGCTTCTGTCTTCCATCCCAGGTCATACTGAGGTGTCCAGAGAAGAGGGCCATGGTACAGAGAACCCCCCAGGAATGAAGCTGAAACAGGGGGTCCTTTTGAGAGAGCAAGGGTTGGTGATCAGAGAGGCCACTGGCTTTGGTAGGGGAGAGGGGAGGGGAAGGGGGAGCTCTTGGGGGCTGGAGGTCATGGGGAAGTTCAAGGGGACTTGGGTCTGGGGAGAGGGAGGAGGTGTCAGGGCAGGGTCTCCGCCTCAGAACTGGCTGGGGCTGGGAGTCAGCCCTTTCAGGTTGTTTTCTAGCTGGATTGGGGGGTGTTTAATATTAATAGTAATGACTGTGGCGGGAAGATAATAGGCCTCAGTCAGATTAGAAGGGGGTAAGCGCTTATCTCTAGCTGCTGAAGACACATGTCTTTCACCTGCTCCTTTAATATCCCCCCTCTTTCATTCCACCGCCCACCCCCTCCCACCAGCCTAGAACAAAAGGGGTATTATGGGCCGGGGTGTTTTCAGGCTGCAGCCAAGGAGACCTCCCCTTCCCCCTCCACTCCCCCGGTACACCCCTCCCCAAGTCTGAATGAGGCTTTTTCCTCCCATAAGAGATTAGCTCCGTTTGACAAGGCAGTGAACTTTGGGAGGGGTGAGTGGGGGTCTCCTCCGGGAGCCTCCAAAGTGCAGCCCTAACGAATACTGCTGGAGAGAGACCCCAAGAGACAGCCCTGAAGACAGACAGACAGATAGACAGATAGAGAGACACAGAGCAGACAGGGCATTGAGGTAGAGTTAGACTCTGAGACACAGGAACACACACACACACACACACACACACACACACACACACACTTGAGGATGTTGGGGAAAGAGAGGAGAGACAGGGGAGGAGAGACAGAGGGGGAGACAGACACACAGACATCCACCAAGAACAAAGAGGCAGAGAAACACACACATACACACTTGTCACCAGACAGACTGACCCAGAGAGACAAAGGCAGAAAGAAAGATGGGGGACAGAAGATGTAAGGATGGAGACACCAAATAAATAAATGAGGAAGAGGAGAAGAAAGGAAATGAAAGAAGAGAAGATGAAACTGGCAAGAAGCAGGGGGAAAAAGGAGACTTCGGAGAATTGCACGGGGACTGCTGGGCTTTTGACCTTCCCTGGGGCTGGCTCTGCTGACCCTGGCCTTGGGTCAGGGCCAGTCTGGAGCTGGTGTTTTTATAGCTTGGGAGGACTAGGGGTGGAGATGGAGCAAGGGCAGGAGGAGAGAGGGAAAGAGAGACAGACTGGGAAACAGGCCCAGAGAAAAAGCTAGTGAGTTGGAAAGGTAATGGACAGAAAATGCCAGTGAATTGCCTTGGTAAGGTAGCTCCCAGCCTCTGATGGGTGTGATCAGGTGTGAAGGTGATGGGCTGGGGGACGGGGCTCTGAGGAGGCTTCTTCTTCTTTTTTTTTTAAATATTGATATATGTCGTGAATTTTAAAATTTATTTATTTTTGGCTGTGTTGTTGGGTCTTCGTTTCTGTGCGAGGGCTTTCTCTAGTTGTGGAGAGCGGGGGCCACTCTTCATCGCGGTGCGGGGGCCTCTCACTATCGCGGCCTCTCTTGTTGCGGAGCACAGGGTGCAGACGCGCAGGCTCAGTAATTGTGGCTCACGGGCCCAGTTGCTCCGCGGCATGTGGGATCTTCCCACACCAGGGCTCGAACCCACGTCCCCTGCATTGGCAGGCAGATTCTCAACCACTGCGCCACCAGGGAAGCCCGAGGCTTCTTTTGATATCATGTAAGAAGAGGATCCATCCCTTCTGCTGGTGGCAAGATGGAGAGAGGAGGAAATCCAAGGGCCACTTCCACCGCTATTAAGAGTCCCAGCCCCACTCCATGTCGGAGAGTCGGAGAGCTCTGATGGCATAGTAGTGAGGGAGCCAGGCTGTTGGACCCCAAGAGTCCTGGGACCAAATCCTTGCTCTGCCCCTACCTGACTTCAGGTAAAGGACGAATACATCTTAGCCTCCCTTTCCCCATCTACGGAATGGAAATAAGAAGAGTATCTCCCTCAAGGGTTGTGTAAGGCTCAAATTAGGACAAGGTCTTGGCACCATCGAGACCCAGAGTAAAGACTGATATCTATTGGCTACTTGCTATTTGCAGGCCCTGTTCTGAACAATCTTTCAAATATTATCTCATTTAAATCTGAGAACAGCCTCTCCAAGATCTAGCTGGAAAACACGGCAAATCACAATCCAGTCAGTGGTGGAGTTACGATTTGGTCCTGGCCAGCTGGGGGTTGTCCACCACTGCCCCCGACACTCCCGTCCTCGTTAAGAAGAGACACACAGTCCCGATCCCCACCATCCAGAAGGAGCTGCACTGACTTTTCAGGAGGAGAAGCTGATTTTTATGTATCCCAAGGGGCTTGTGGTTCCTGCTGGTGGAAGGGCAGGAGAGGCAGATGTACGCTGTTAACTTCCACAGCCTGCTCTCCGCCAATTTCCACGGTGTAAATACTCCCGCCATGGCCGGCTGCAAGCTATGAGGGTGACCTTGACTGGATGGCAATGGGAAAGAGTTGCCTGCAATCTGCCTGGGTGAGCTGAGTAAGCGGGGCCCAAGTTGCCTGTGCAGAGAGAAGATGACTTCTGTGTACCCCTTTTCCCCCTGGGACCTTCCAGCCTCGTTCAGGAGAGAAAGGGCACCTGGTACCCACACTCCGTGCTCATGCCAGGGGTTGAACAGAAGATTCCAAACCAAGGGCATATGCTACGGAATTTGTATAAGCTCAGAAGTGGGAAGGGAGTGTCAGGGGCTGGCTGCGGAGGGGTGTCTGTTTTGTGTATCCCTCTGTCCTCCGCGGCTGGAACTCCTAGAGGACAGGACCGCCTCTTCTCCTCTCCCTATCCTTGCCCCCTTTCCCCTCCCAAGTGCCCAGAACACCCCTCTAGGTGCTAGCGCGAACTAGTGTGCGGTAACAACCGTGTTCGGGGTGGGGTGGCAGCAAAGGCCTGTGGTCCCCCCTCCTCTGGGCCCTCCAGGGTCTTCTATGAAACCAAATACTCCCCCCAGTCGCCCACCCGGACACCTGACTCCCTCCTGGGGCCCTCTCAGGGTGCAAGCCGTTTCCTGTCTGGGTCTTGGTAACCCCCTGAAATCCCGGCCTCCCACCCCCGATCCCTTCCAAATGCTTATTAAGCCGTTTGCAAATCCAGGGCTGAACTGAGCAGCGTGCGTTTAATAAAGCAGAAGACAGATGCCATCCATCACGGGGGCCCCGGGGGTGGGGGGGATGCGGTGAGCTGATGGGCGCACACCCTTCTGGCCGCTTCTAGGTCAGCCAGCCACACAGGATGGGGTCCTGTGGTCCCCATCAGGACCACCTCCTGGCTGCATGTAGCCACTCTTTAGGTCACATGCCTGCCACGAATCCTGTCGGGACCGTGGCTCCCTGTGGACAGAGAGAGTGTCTGGGAATTGAGAGAGGGGGCAGCCCAAGCCGGCATTCCACATGGATATCTGTAACAGGCAGGGCGCAGACTAGGATACGAATTTAAGTGGGGACCTGAAACCTCAGTAATCAAGATAAATGATATTTTGATGTAATATTTAACAAAAATCAGAAGCAATGCCAAAACATCCATGATGAGCAAAATAGCATGATTTTGAATAAAGACAGTCCATTTTACCAATTGCCCTGTTGCCTCAGTATCCAGTATGAACCATTGCGGCACTGAGAGCAGACACCCCAAACTCAGAGGGTTCAAAAGCAAATTCCTGACCTGCCCCTACACCTGCACCTTTGAGAGTCTTCCCACCTCAGGAAGGGCAACTCTGTCCTACCAGTTGCTCAGGCCAAAAAAATTGGAGTCATCCCTGATTGCTCTCTTTCTCTCATAGCTCACACCCAAACTTTAGGAAATCGGGTTGGCTGTAATTTCAAAATACATCTAGAATTCGATGACTTCTCACCACCTCCACTGCTGTGCTTCTGGTCCCATGTCACCCCTCGCTCAGCATCCCCCACTGGCTGGCATTGCACTGGGAGTGAAAGCCCTTACAACAGCCATGGCGCCCGACATGATCTGCCGCCTTCCCTTCTCTGACTTGCCTCCTATTACTTATTCTCTCCTTTGCTCCCTGCACTCTGGGCACATTAACCAGCTAAGCACATTCCTGCCTCAGGGCCTTTGAACTTGCTGTTCCTCTGCCTGGAACACTCTTACCCCAGATATGCACACATGTTTCCTTCCCTCAGCTGAGGACTGTTCAAACATCACCTTACCACTATATCTAAAAGAGCATACTGCTGCCCCCATGGTCCTCCCTATCCCACTTGCCTTGCTTTTTTCCCCTTTTTTTTGGGGGGGGCAGGGTTTGTCTCTAAGTCCCCATTGTGACCACAGTGCCTGGCATTAGAGACACCGTTAATGCTGTCTGCCAGCCCCACCTTTGAACAGAAGGCTCTCCACTGAAAGTGTTTCCTCCTGCCTAAGTCTCTGATCCTTGTCTTGTTCCAGGTCCTACAAAAGGCACCTCCTCCAGGAAGCCTGGCTCTGGACCAAGGGTGTGGAGACTTGAGTCAGAACTGTGGTGTCACAATAAGGACTCTGAACAAGGAGAGCAGCCCTGGGATTCAGCCCTGCTCGGGGTTGACTCACTGTGTGTCCTTGGGCAAGTTACTTCTCCTCTCTGGACTTACGGTCCTCCTTTAAAAAGGGTTTGGACCAGCTTCCTTCTGTCTCTGACCTTTGAAGATTTTAAAGTCTTTCCTGAGAGCCTAATGTGGTCTCTGAGGTCAGAGTGTCTGGGCTCAAATCTTGGTACCACCGCTTCCTAGATGGGCCAATTAGATGTTCCAGGCTTCTTTTGTTGCATCTGTAAAATGGGGACCATTATGGGCCCCTCCTCACAGGACTGTTGCGAAAATTAAATGAGAGGATGAGTGCGTTCATGTTCAATGACTCAGAAAGCACCTAAAATACTCCAGAAACGTTAACTGGTTTCAGTACTATTAGTAGTAGAGTAATCGTGGAGAATCCTAGAGTCTTCTAATTGGTTTTTTGTATTTTACCAAATTCATATACTTATAAAGAGCAGCAGCAGCAAACCTTTCATCCCCAGGAAATAAAAAGGCTGAGAAGTGGCCAAGGGAAGCCGGCTCTCAGCTTCTTGCCTCTGGACTGTCCTGGCTTCTCTCATGCCAACCAAACTGTCAGTGGCCCACACCTTCCTCCAAGGGGCTCCCACCCCCTACCCTCTGCTCCCCGGCCTCCTCCCTCCTGCAGCCCCTGGTCCCAGCCTTCCCCACCCTTGTCCCCTGAGCCAGGCTCTGTATCCCACAAAGACCCAGGCTGGCTGTGGCTCGCCTTCCACACCCAGATGCAGGAGGCTGCGCGGGAAGCCCTGCCTGGGGCTGGGCCAGGGGCCAGCTCAACATCTGGTATCAATTACCAACGGTGGCTGCGGAGTGGACTCCTCTGCCCGCCACTCACCTATCTGCCAGGGTGACAGAGGAGATGGGAAAAGGTTTTCACAGCTGGAATAAATTGAGGGGAAGTGGAGGGGGAGGGTCAAAAAGAGACAAAAAACAACACTGAACTCAAGATGGAAGAAAGACAGTGTTAGGGAAGGTAATGAAGAAAATATGTGTGAGCGTGCCTGCGTGCGTGTGTGTGTGAGCACGCCTGTGTGCGTGCGTGTGTGTGTGTGTTGGCAAGTCAGCCAGGGTATTTTATTTAGTGTTATTTAGTATTTTATTTATTGTGGGGGGCATTGCCTGCTTCTACTGAAGACTGGGCAGAATCCCTATTTGAGATCTCCCAGTAATGAGAGGTAAGGTGGGATGAGAAGGGAAGACGGGAGGGTGAGGACGGACCAGGAGGTACCTGCTGAGGGGGCCAGAAAGGGGACAACAGAAAAATATGGCCCTTGGAAGAGAAGGAAAAAGCCGAGAGGCCCGGAAGACACCGTGGCCTTGCTCCCAGCCCACCGCCTGGTCCCCTGGATCAGGCTCGAGAACCTGTGCTCCTCTGGGTGGGGGTGACAGCTGGGGGGGCTTCCCTCCCCCTCCCCCACCTGCTGACTCCACAAGGCTTCCCCATCCCTCCCTCCGTCCCTCCCAGCCCCCCACACCTCTGAGGCCAGGCCTCAGGAATTCCCCTCCTTCCCCATCTGCTCCCCATTGACAGGATGGCGCTTTCAATTGCCCACTCGTTAGTCACCAAGATCTTTCCCCTGGACCAATGCACCGCCCCCCCCAAAGCTGTCTAGCTTCCATTGAGCCAGGGCCAGAGGGGTCCCGACCCCCCATTAGGCCCCTGTTTGCAGAGAACTCTTCTGTAATAACCTGGTCAGAATGCAGGGGCGGAGCCCCTCCGGAGGCCCTCCGAGTGTGTGCAAGGGGCTGGGGGCAAGCGGCCCACTTTAGGCGGCTGACGGCCCTTCCTAATACTACCCCTGTTGAGTCCATAAAAGCCCCCTCTAGCGTTACAGCATTTGAGAGACTATTAAGTTTTAAGGCCTCGGACCTCCGGGGGAGGAGGCACATTTACACGGGTGGTTTGTGGGCTCTGGGTCGCTGTGGCAGCCAGGAGACTGACTGGGGCTGAGTTTGACGGCCCAGGCCTTGGAAAGTGGTGGGCAGGGGCAGGGGAGAGGGTGGAGGGCCAGCGTGGGGCCTGAGATCCCACTCTCTCCCTCTCTCTGTGCCTGGTCAGTGGCTCTCAAACTGTTGGAGGGGTAAGTGGGGAGAAGACAGGGCTTTTCCCCAGGAGATAAGGAGGGTTGAGGGACTCCGGGCCTAAACGAGAGACGCTCTGTCTCCCATCATCCGCTGGGCCAGTTTGTGGCCCCCGGGGTCGCCCCACTCTGGCCCCCTTTCCCGACATCTCCCGTGGAGGATGTGGCAGCCATGCTTCCCCCTCCGCTTTGCTGCCTCTCTCCTCTGGAGGCTGGAGAGTTGGCATCCTCCCCACTTGTCCTAGGCCCTCTGCACCCTCAGGCCAGCCCCGAGGCAGTCCTGGCAGGCGGAGAGGCCCCCCCTGGGAGCAGAAAAATCTGTGTTTGAATCCAGGCCCTGCCATGTATGAGCCCCGTGACCTTGGTGCTATTCTTCCGGCCTCAGTTTTCTTACCCATTACCAGAAGGGGTTGGACTAGATCATTCCTGAACGAGCACCAATTCTCTGTGTCTAACTTCACTGCTCTGTGAGTAAAGGAGTGACTATTAGATTCAAGTGAAAACTCAGCACATTTAGAATAATAGCTGACATACCTGAGCACTCACTAGGCACTAGGCGTTTTACGGGTAGCCTCTCATTACAACGACCCTCTGCTGTGGCGATTATTCATTCCCCCTTTGCCAGTGAGGACACCGAGGTTTTGGGAGACAAAGTGCTGGCTCTGGGCTGACCAGATCTAGGGCCCGTGGCTCGGCTCCACACCAGTCAGCGCACTGCAGGGCCCTGACCACCTGTTAACCCGTTAGGTGGTAGTCTTGTGTAGGAGGACTCGGGATATAGATGGTGGAGAAAGGACAGCCCCAGCCCTCTAGCTGTTCTCAATACCTGCGCACACATTCTCTGGGCCAACCCCTCTGAGCCTCACTTTCCTCCTCCGCACCTTGGAGATGCTAATGAAATGAATAGTACCCACCTCAGCAGCTGCTGAGAAAGAGCAGAGGAGAACAGGCCCTGAGCACGGGGCCAGCCCACACAGAGGGCTCCTTCCTTGTTAGTTACCCCTGTCGTTGTCACTGCCATCCTGACAGGTTGCAAGATCCCTGCTTCAGTCAACTCTGGAGGAAAACCAGCCAGAGACAGTCCACGTGGGGGGTCAGCGCGATGCAGTCGGGAGGTGAAAGGAGGCCGGCCAGCCCTGTCACCAACCCTCCACCTGCCTCTCTTTTCCTAAAGCCTGCAATTTGGAGATAATAGTAATAATAACACCACACATTTGGAGAGCCCTCTCTTTAGCATTTCAATTCAATTCTGCAAATATTTACTGTGTGCTGACCACGTGAGGAGCCTTCACATCGATTACCTTCTCCTAATTGGCCAACCCCTCCCCTCGACCCTGGCACACACGTGCATCCACACACAAGCCCATGTATGTACGTGTATGCACACATGCACACGTGCACGCAGATGTGAGCACAGGCACCTATCACATGCATGCAGGACTGCTGCTTGCCCTCTCCCTCCTCTCTCAGCCTTCATATACGTTTTACCCTTAATTTAGGACATTCACCTTAAACTCTAAGACTCTCAGCAGGCTGGGACCCTGACCTCCTGTCACTGTGCAGAGGGTGGTTGGGCAGGAGGGTAGGAAGGCACTGAGCTGGGTGATTAGCACATGGACTTGACAGTCAACCAGCCCCAGTTCAGTGTCTCCGGATGAGTTGCTTAATCTTCTTGTGCCTCAGCTTCCTTATCTGTAAGATGGGGAGGATGATAGTAGCCACCTCATAGGGTCATGGAGGATTAACAGGACAGCACATCTGGCCGGTGTGCCAGGGGCGATGGTGATGATGGTATGATGACAGATGTGTCAACTGGTCTAGTGGAGAGCTGATTCCTCAGATAATGACATCTGAGTATCATTGTGAGGGATCCCAGCTAAAATATACTTTCCCTTATCAGTCTGCGATCAATACCACTATCAGTATTTTGGGTTATTTATCCTTTATTTAACTATGCCTGGAATTCAATAGCTTATCATCATCACTATTGAATGAGTTTAGCAGATCCCTTATAATTTGACTCTAGCTATGGGATGTTGCCCCTTTCCTTCTTTAGAAAACATGTCTTTTTAAATTAAATTAATTTATTTTCAGCTGCATTGGGTCTTCATTGCTGCGCGTGGGCTTTTCTCTAGTTGTAGTGAGCGGGGGCTACTCTTTGCTGCGGTGCGCGGACTACTTATTGTGGTGGCTTCTCTTGTTGCGGTGCGCGGGCTCTAGGGCGCGCGGGCTTCACTAGTTGTGGCTCGCGGACTCTAGAGCGCAGGCTCAGTAGTTGTGGCTGCAGCATGTGGGATCTTCCCAGACCAGGGCTCGAACCTGTGTCCCCTGCATTGGCAGGCGAATTCTTAAACACCGCACCGCCAGGGAAGCCTGAAAACACCTATTTTTCTGTGCTTTTCTGTGCTTCCTATGTGCTGAGTGTCAAAGACACAAAGGTGAATAAGACACAGAACCTGCTCCCAGGAAGCTCCCTGCCTAGAGGTGGAATACACCATGGCAGCCAGTGAGAAGAGCTATGATGGCCGTAAACGCAGGAGTTGAGGTTGGGGGTGTGCTGGTTCTAGGAGATGGAGTGGAATGAGTCTGGGAGGAAATGAGTGCTCGGTCTCCCAGGGTAATGGTGGACATTCCCGGCTGAAGGGCAGTGGGAATTTGTAGACAGGGCCATGCTGGGGGGAGGGGAGCATGGTGGGGACAGACTGCATCTACTCCGAAGTTTTCCAGAGGCCTCTCTGCTGCCCTGCATTCTCCACTCCATCCTGAAGTAGACAGTGAAGAAGCAGCTGGCTTCCTTTTAGGGACCTCGTTTATTGAAAAATACACCTCTTTTAAACATGAGACTCAGGGCTTCCCTGGTGTCACAGTGGTTAGGAATCCGCCTGCCAATGCAGGGGACACGGGTTCGAGCCCTGGTCCGGAAAGATCCCACATGCCGCAGAGCAGCTAAACCTGTGCGCCACAACTACTGAGCCTGCGCTCTAGAGCCCATGAACCACAACTCCTGAGCCCGCGAGCCACAACTACTGAAGCCCGCATGCCTAGAGCTCGTGCTCTGCAACAAGAGAATCCATGACAGTGAGAAGCCTGCGCACCGCAACAAGGAGTGGCCCCCGCTCACCACAACTAGAGAAAAGCCCGCACACAGCTACGAAGACCCAATGCAGACAAAAATAAATACATAAATAAATTTTTAAAAATAAAATAAACATAAGACTCTCCAAGAACAGTGAGATGATCCGGCCATGAGAGGTTTGCTGGGCTGATGGGGAGGAGCGATGGCTGTCAGATGATGTCCTGCTCACTGGGGCACATCCCACCTCCAGGTTAAAATTGTGTCTCTCTTTTTCTGCTGTTTGGATACTTTGGAGTAAATGCTCATGTGCTATGACTCCCCTGTCGCCCCTGTTGGTGCAGCCCTCACCAGTTGGCACCAGCTGGCTGCATGGTTCGTTCACCTGTGCTGTTGTAGTGCTCCTTGCAACAACCAGTGTAGCGTTCCCTTTATTTTCCTGAGGTTCAGAGAGGTGACGTGCTTTCTGGTAACAGCAGAGCTGGGCTTCCACCTCCATGACTGTGTTCCTGGCCTGCCCTTGCTGTGTTTCTGTTATATGCATCTCAGCCCCGGGACCCAAGAATAGCTGCGATGCCCGAGGAGAAAGAGGTTTTACAAGAGAGGCAAGTCCAGAAGCCCACCCCACCATCCTCCTACCCTGCGCCATCCTCCCTCTCTGGGTTACTTGCCTCCAATGCTCCAGTTTTCTCCAGTTTAACCCTTCTTCTATTAAAAGTAATCCTCTTATTGATGTACAATACACAGAGACATACATAAATCATAAATGTACAGCTTGATGAATTTTTGCAAAGCCAACACAGCCATGGAACCAACACTCAGAGGAAGAAACAGGACATTTACTAACACCTTGGAACATCACATGGTTCCCGTTGCCAGTACTGCCCACCCACTGCCCCCCAAAAGTAACCACTCTTCTGTATGAGCTTCTAATACCATAGATTTGTTTTGCCTGCTTTAGAATTTCATATAGATGGAATCATTCGTTATGTAAACTTTTTGCTTCTTCCTCCTTTCACTGAATATTGTTTATGAGATTCATTTACATTGTTGCGTGTATTTATAGCACATTCTTTCTCATTCTTTTGTAGTATTCCACCGCTTGAATATACCTTGATTTATTCTGCATTCTAAAACTGTTAAGGTTTGGGACTTTCCTGGTGGCACAGTGCTTAAGAATCCGCCTGCCCATGCAGGGGACACGGGTTCGAGCCCTGGTCCGGGAAGTTCCCACGTGCCGCAGAGCAAGTAAGCCCATGGGCCAAAACCACCGAGCCTGCGCTCTAGAGCTCGCAAGCCACAACTACCGAGCCTGCGTGCTGCAACTACTGCAGCCTGAGCACTTAGAGCCCGTGCTCCGCAACAAAGAGAAGTCACCGCAATGAGAAGCCTGCGCACCGCAACAAAGAGTAGCCCCTGCTCGCCGCAACTAGAGAAAGCCCACGCATGCAGCAACAAAGACCCAACACAGCCAAAAAAAAAAAAAAATATATATATATATATATATATGTATATATATAAACTGTTGAGTTTTTCCAGGTTTTTGCTACTACATATAATGTTGCTATGAACATTTGCTGGCAAGTAGAATTTCTGAGTCATAGAGAGTGCGTGTGTTCAGTTTTATCAGATAATGCCAACGGTCCTCAGTAATTGATGAACCAATTTCTATTCCCACCAGCAATGCATCATAGTTCCATTTGCTCCACACCCCCATCAACACTTTATATTCTCTCTTTCTTTTAACCACTTTGCTGGATGTATGGTGGTGTTGCATTGTGCTTTTTTTTTTTTTTGTAAATTTATTTATTCATTTATTTGGCTGCGTTGGGTCTTTGTTGCTGTGCGCAGGCTTTCTCTAGTTGCGGCAAGCGGGGGCTACTCTTCTTTGCGGTGCACAGGCTCTAGGCACTCAGTCTGCAGTAGTTGTGGCTCGCGGGCTCAGTAGTTGTGGCCCACAGGCTTAGTTGCTCTGTGACATGTGGGATCTTCCCAGCCCAGAGCTCGAACCTGTGTCCCCTGCATTGGCAGGCAGATTCTTAACCGCTGTGCCACCAGGGAAGCCCAAGATTCATTTTTAAAACATGGGCTAGCACCATCTTGACCTTTGACCTCATCCACTCCCAAATGAAAGATCTACTTTAATGCAAAAGGGCTTTAGTGTCCAAATGTGTCCTTTGACAGCTAAATTCAGAAGCGGCCCTCTGGGTCCCTGTGCAGGGTCCAAGGCAGAGCTCTCAGCGTGTGAGGTCCTGAAATTTGCCTGGCCCGTGTCTTCCTGGGAAGTGGTCTGGCACAGGAAGAAAATGGAGGCAGAGGGATGAAGCATCTCCCTTCACCTTTCAGCTGGGATTCTACAATCCACCGAACTCCAGTGACAGGATCTAATGATGCCCTGTGGAGTTCTGACTCTGGCGTTTCCGTTCAGAATTTGAGGACTTCCTGTTTCCTCTGCCCACATTTAGTCACCCAACAGATGTTTGGTTGCCTACTCTAGTCACTGGTCACTGGAGGTTCAGCCGGGGAGAAAACAGACAGCAAATCATGCCCTCATGGACCTCCTTTCTGATGGAGAAAGGCCATTAGAATAGAAATAAGTAAAATGCATATAGAAAAGTATGAAGGAAGACAATCACGTTATGGAGAAAAATAAAGCAAGACAGAAGGAGAGTAAGCGCTAGGTGGCGTTTTTGGAACCCAGGGATGGGGGTTATCCAGCAGAAGCTGCAACCATGGTGGTCTGTAGGCCAGGAGCTGGAGCCATGGAGGAGATGTGGCTGGAGACACAAGAGGGAATAAAAATACTCTAGCTTTTCTCTTCTTCCTGCCCTCCAGTCTCCTGCCAGTGCCTCCTATTGGCTGAACCTGGCCGGCAGCCAGCTGATACAGGAGCTGGTAAGAGCAGTCTAGGGGAGCAGCCCCCTGAGTTAGAGAGCAGAGCAGGAGAGAGAAGAACTGGACCTGATAATGGACCTTCCAACAATGAGACACTAAATTGCTAAAATGAAACACACTCACTAAATGGCTAAAATGAAAAGGATGGACCCTACCAAATGTTGACAAGGATGGGGAGCAACTGAAACTCTTACCTTGCAGATGGTGTGTAAGGTGGTAAAACCAGTTTGGAAAATTGTTTGGCAATTTCTACTGAAGTTGTATATACACCTTCTCTCTGACCTAGCAATTCTATTCCTAGGGATATACCTAAAGAGAAGTGAGCATCTTTGTCCACAAGGACTTGTACTAGATAGAATGTTCATGTCAGCACTGTCAGTAATAGCCCAAACACTGGAAAGAACCAGTCCAAATGTCCACCAACAGGAAAAAGGATTAAATTGTGGTAAAATCATCCAATGGAATAGGCATTATAATTAAAAATTAACTACTGGGCTTCCCTGATGGTGCAGTGGTTGAGAGTCCGCCTGCCGATGCAGGGGACACGGGTTCGTGCCCTGGTCCGGGGAGATCCCACACGTCTCGGAGCAGCTAGGCCCGTGAGCCATGGCCGCCGAGCCTGCATGTCCGGAGCCTGTGCTCCACAACCGGAGAGGCCACAGGAGTGAGAGGCCCGTGTACTGCAAAAAAAAAAATTAACTACTGCTACATGCAACAACATGGATGAATCTTTAAGACACTAACTCTGAGTGAAAGAAGCCAGACACAAAAGAGAATGTACCCTGGGATTCCATTTATATAAAGTACAGAGACGGGCAAAACTAATCTATGGTGATAAGGGATCCAAAAAATGTTGCCTGGGGGAAGGAGGATTGGCTGGAAAGGGGCACCAGGGAAACTGTCTGGGATTATGGAAAAGTTCTCTACCTTGACCTGGGGTGTTGATAACTCATTTATATTGGACAAAACTTATCAACCGCACACTTAAGATCTATGTGTTTTTCACTCTATGAAAATTATACCTCCATAAAGGGAGAAAATGCAAAAATAAACCAAAAAACCCCTTAGACCATCATCTCCCCTCGTCTGCCTCCAGCCGAGCTAGGGCTCCTCACAGGGCTGGGACGGCCGTTTCATCTCTCAGCTGTCAGCCATCTGCAGCCTCTCCCAGCTCTCCCCATCCTGCACACAACAGCAGACCCATCTTTCTAAATCAGCAGTGGGGGTGGGGGTGGGGGGAGCAGGCTCGGAGCCCAAAGATCCCAGTTTAAATCTCAGCTCCACGTCTTTCCAGCGGTGTCATCTGGTTGAGCCACAGTGCTTCTTTAACTCTTTCTTAGCCATCTGAAAAATGCGATGACGTCACCTTCAGAGGATTGCTAGGAAGATGAAAATGGGGTAGTATCTGGGAAAGAGCTTCAGAAACTGAGGAATCCAGCACCCATAGGGTGTTACTCATACCACTCCACTGCTTAGACACTTTCAGTGGCTGTTGCCTAGCAGCTGAGGCTGGATCATTGTCCCAATTCCTCACTCCCCGCAAAGGGATTCTACAGCCACACCCTCTGTTACGTGACTCTACTTTCCCACCACCGTGAGGGTGGGCTTGGTCATCTGACTTGCTTTGGCCAATGGCATGTCAGTGGTTGTGGCCAGGGTATAGGAATAAAAATGTGGGGTGGGCTTCCCTGGTGATGCAGTGGTTGGGAGTCCGCCTGCCGATGCAGGGAACACGGGTTCGTGCCCCGGTCCGGGAAGATCCCACATGCCGCGGAGTGGCTGGGCCCGTGAGCCGTGGCCGCTGAGCCTGCGCGTCCGGAGCCTGTGCTCCGCAACGGGAGGGGCCACAGCAGTGAGAGGCCCGCGTACCGCAAAAAAAAAAAAAAAAAATGTGGGGTTAGGTTTGGTCTCTTGAGCTCCTGTGATTGCCATGCTGGTCCAAGGAGACTATGGAGTCGTCTTGAGCCCCACCCACAATTTGTGAGTGAGAGAAACAAAGACTTCTTGATGTAAACCATGAGTGTTCACATTCACGTGATTTGCTAGGCAGCATTACTGTGGCGATGGCAGACGAACACAGCCTCAAGGTCATCTCCAAGCGGGTCTCCATTCACCTACCTCTCCAGGCCCATTTCCAACAACTCGGTCCAGCCAAACCAGTCTATCCAACATCCCTTGAAACTTAGCATTCCCTCTCATTCCCATTTGCCTAACTTAATGTTTTATTTTCCATCTCTATCCTTTCTGTTTCCTGAAGGCCAAAGTTTTTCTCCCTCCACTGTGCTAGTCTATATCAGTACCAGTCTGTACCAGTCATACCTATCCTTCAAAAGACAACTGAAGTACTACCTCCCTCCGGAAGCTTTCCTTTGCCGCCCACCCTCAGCCCGTGTCAGCAGAGCCCTCCTCTGCTGAGCTCCTGCAGCCCGGCCCTTCGCGGGATGCTGAGCACACTCTGACAAGCGCCACCGCTGGCTAAATCTTCCCAGATGAATAGAGATGTCCTTCATCCGTCTGTGGCTTAGGAGTTTTCTGTTAAGCTGTGCTTGGGAAATACCTGTTGAATGAATGAAGCCATGAATCAACAATAGCCCCTGTGTAACTTGCTGCAGAACACCCCGCTTCCTGTGATTTGCAAGTCTAGCTTCAGGCCCAATCTAGCAGTTGCAATTGGGGTGGAGAAAAAGGCAATGAACATCAGCCATCCAGCAAGAGAGAGAGGGTATATCTGCCCCATGGGGTCAAGGGGAAGAGAAGGGCCAAAGCCTAACTCCACTTTTTTTTTTTTTTTTTTTTTGTGGTACGCGGGCCTCTCACTGTTGTGGCCTCTCCCGTCGCGGAGCACAGGCTCCGGACGCGCAGGCTCAGCGGCCATGGCTCACGGGCCCACACGCTCCGCGGCATGTGGGATCTTCCCGGACCTGGGCACGAACCCGTGTCCCCTGCATCGGCAGACAGACTCTCAACCACTGCATCACCAGGGAAGCCCCTAGCTCCACTCTTATCCCTTCCCTGTCCCTATCCCATTCCTTTTCCTGTCTCCATCTCTATCTCACTGAACAGCTACACTGACTTCCTATTCTGAGATGTAAACCATCATCCACAGCTGGAATCTCGATTGTCTTACTTATCTTGGTTTTGATCTTAGCGTGGGTGCCCAGTGCTTTGCATCTGTTGCTCGATAAATGTTTAATGCCCGAAGGAATGAATGACATGCTCTTTTCAAGTCTGATTGGAAAATGATTTTATATTCGGCAGTTTGGGGCCCAGTCTCCCTGAGTTTAGAAACATTTAAAAACTCCAACACCAACTATTTTGGGTTTGGGGTGATGACAGCAGAGAGCCCATTCTTTGGAAAGTTAAGGGGCCAACTGGTGGATATCTGTTGTTTGAAGGGGTCTTCCAAGACCAGGGGCCATCTGTTAGAAAGTCCCTCTCCAGAAATATCCCCCATCTTCACACATCCACCTAATGACAAAACCTTTGGGTTAAAAAGTCCCTCTTTTAAAACTCAGACACTCCTTTGAGGAGATCGATCTGTTTGCTCAAGGTCAAGCTCCCAGAGTAAGGCTGACGGCAGAGTGGGAGCCCCAGTCCAGGTCTAGAGACAGGCAATCAAAGGGCATAGGTTTCAAGACAAACATTCCGCATTCTGCACTTTTATCTAAGACCCTGGGGCCGAGAGAGGTCCAGATACGGAAGGGTGAAGGGTGGATTATCTTGAACCTCGCTGTAGATTCCTAAGGCCTGGGTCCACGTGCCCTCGTGGTGCTGGGAAGGAGTAGGTGCGGGTGTAATCTTCGGTGGGAGAGACTTGCTTCTGGGGCTTGGCTGTGAATGCTCTGTAGGGTGGGGATGGGGGAGAAGGGAGTCCCGAACGGGGAGTCCAGGAGAGGAGTGTAGGGGACATGGGGCCCAAGAAAGAGTCTTGGCATCGCTGTGCTTCCAGCCCATTCTGCAAGCCTCCTAGGGCACAGGGCAGGGGTCCCTGGGATTAAACCTTCTCCGTGGGACGCAACCAGGCAGAAATAAAGGAGGAGGAGGCAAGTGTTGAATTAAGGCTTCATAACTCCCGGGGGCTGAACTGAGTGCTCTGTGGGGCCCACCTGAGCCCCGCATCTTCAGGATTTATGCAGTTGCTGTGTCTCCTTGGCGCTCTGCCTCCTAACTCAAGTCATGGGATTATTTATTCCTGCTAGTGTCGGCCGAGAGGGCTGAAGTCAACTCCAGCTCACCCAGAGCCCACAGGGAGCAAGCCGGGGGCTGGGGACAGGGCAAGAGCGCAGCGCACGTGTGCAGACAGACAGACACACAGGCCAGAATGGCCCACAACCCTACCCCCGCTCAGCCACGCTGCAAGCCCCAAGCTAGACCCCTGTGCCCACCCCAGGGTGCTTAGGGAATTGCCGAGGTTATTTTAAGGTTGTTTCCATGTCCTTATCTCCCCGCCCCCATCCAACAAACAGTCAGACAGAAAAACAAACAGGCGGGGGCCTGGGCTGTTCTCACCGAGAGGCAGATCCCCTCCTCCCTCCCCCACCCCCAGACTCTTCCCAACCAAATTCCTCCAGGCAGGGCCCCTACGCTTCCGTTCAGTTCATTCAGTTTGCCGAAGGGGAGGACGCTGATGTCCATTTTGAAAAGCTCTTTCCCCCAATTGCTTTTCCTCCCTCATTTTCCAGGAATGCACCACCAGGGCCTTGGATAGGATGGGATGGGGCACTTGCTGGCCAGGTGAGCCCCGGCGCTTTCTGGCCATTTGGGTCAGACATCCCAAGTGGAGCGTTTAATTTTGCTGCAGGATAATTTGTGGCCCCTGTACGAGATCCTCCCGGAAACACTCAATTCCAGCCTCTGCAGGGAAGGAAACATTACAAAGAGTAGGAAGAGATAAAGCAGGATATTAGGGGTCCATAAGGGGAGAGGACTTCTCTGTGTGCCAGGCCCAGCTAGGGGTGGGGGGCTGGCAGGAACAGAACTGTGAGACTGACTTAGTCAACAAATGTTTATTACTCGGTGGTTACCACGGGCTAGGCACCATGCTAGGCTCTGCAGAATACAGGTGAACCTGACAGCCTGGCCTGGGCCTCATTGAGCTTAAATTCTAGTTGGAGGAGAGAGAGAAGGCCGGGAGGTATGGATGGAGCAGGGTGAGGACGGACCAGGGAGATGAGAGTGAAGTAGAGAGGTAGGACCTGAGGCACAGCAGGGCTTGGAAGTTCTTATCAGTTCCGATTTTATTCTAACCAAAATGGGAGGGGCAGGAGAGAGATTCCTGGAGCCCACAGCCTTGTAGAGGGAGGAAGGGAACACCTGACATGGAGGTACCACAAGAGGTCTTCTATGAGCTGGGCTTCTGTGAGGGATGCAGTGTCCCACATAGGGGGTGGGGACGGGGGCTCTCCCTGGCAGTCTCAGTGAAGGGGCTCAAAGGCGGCCTGTAGGCCTGGTCAGGCTTCCTCCTTCCCTCCTCCCTCCTCCCGCCTCTCTTCTCTATTCACCAACCCCTACTCCCCCTTTCTTGCCTCTTCACTTCCCACCTTCTTTCCACACTCCCCATCTGGCCTTCTGGGTGCCAGGCAGCCTCTGTCTTCCCATCTGACTCTGGTTAGGACCAAAGGAGTCCTGCATTTGGGCTTTGGGGCCCTTAGGTCAGCCATACAGCAAAGGCAGTCCAGGTCACAACCAAGACATGACCCCAAGCCTCCTGGGCCAGCTGGAGCCCTGGTCTGAGGAGACGAACACTCTCCTCCATCTGGAACGCCTGTGCCTCTGCCTAGTCCCACCCCCAGCTCAGGCCACAGCTCCTCCTTTATCCCCAGGGCAAGCTGGACATTCTCAGGACAGAGGTCTGAGCTGCAAGAGAGACCAAAGAGACCCATTGCGCTATCAATCAATCCATCAATCAATTAACCAGACAGGCAGGGACAAAGCTCCAACTGAGAGGTTCACTAATTTGGAGAATTTGTGGATGTCTAATCAAAATGGAAACTCCGCTTTGCTCTGTGGGATAAAAGTGCCCTATAGGTGACCATTCGGCACCTTTTGTGTTTTGCCCTGGGGGTGGGGCAGGAGGCAGGGTCCTGTAGCTTGATGATCTGGGTTGGGGGCTAGTGAATGAGTAGGAAGTTGGGGGGTGTCTCTGTCTTTCTCCTCATTCATACCTGTCTTCTTCTAACACAGATGGTGGGAGGAGGGAGCCGTGAACTTCAGGCCAGGCCTTAAAGTTGGTGGCTTGGGTTCAGCCCAGTGCCTGGAGGACCCAGAAGCCCTTTGGAGGGTAAGGTAAGTCCCACCCTGCTGCACGTCTACAACTCCATCCCTTCTAGAGCGGGAGGGGATCGTGGGGTCACCACAGTCCCCGGGGGCCCAGGAAGCGGCAAGAGGGACCAGCATCTGGAAGCAGAGTGGTGACCCAGGTGTCCCAGCGCTGCACCCTGAGCCTTTCTTGGACCCACACCGGAATCCGCTCCCCGCCTCCCCCACTGTCCAGAACAAAGCTGGCGGCGGCCACCCTATCAAAGCGCTCCGCAAAAGCCCTGAGGGACCCTCGGCGCTTGGATCCGCTCCGGCCTGGGCCGCATCGCCAGTACCTCCTCCTCCTCCCCACAGGCTCTCCTGTCCTCGCCTCCCCTCTCCTTGCGCGGAAGCGTCCGTTCGCGGTTTTCCGACGGTCCTGCTCCTCCCGCCCAGTGGCTAATCCCGCAGGTTGAGCAACTAGCCGGCTCCGGCGCCTTCCGCGCCTCGCAGTGCCCCGGCCTTGAACTTCGCCTGCCTGGCGCCGACCCCTCTCGCTCACGCTGTCCTGCAGGGCTTTGCACCCCGCATCCCGGAGCCCCGCGCCTAGACACCAGCCCGAGGACACGCGGCCGGGCCCTGCTCGTCCTCCAGGACGCAGGCGCCACGAGGTGCTCGGGAACCCCCAGACTCTCCAGGTTATAGGAAGGGGGCGTCTCCTCTCGCTCAAGCTCGGTAGCGAGACTGTGGGGAGAGAGGCGTCCCGCGAGGGCCTGGGCGGACTGAAATGCTTGGGTTTCTCTGCCTTCTAAGCTCAGCGTCTTTGCGAGATTCTCGAAGGTCGGGATGTATTTGCGGAATGCGGTCGGAGGTGAGGGTGCTCGGAGGCACTCGCCCCAGAACCCGCGTGTGTGCGCGCGCACACACACACACACACCCTCCCCAGGCCACTCTAACTCTTGGCAATCTCACTTTTCTCTCTCTCACGTGACTCCCAGTTTTGCCCCTCTTAGCAGCGTTTTTCCCGGTATGATTCCCGCTCCCCGTCCTCTCCCATTGGTCAGCACCTACTGCTTTCTTTGTCTGTCTGTCTGTCTGTCTGTCACCGTCTCTCTCCCTCACTGGGGGTGTTTATGTAGTTGTTTTCCTGAGCTCCACGGCAGGCTCTCCCGCCGTCAAACTCTGCCAGCCCCACTCGGCCTGTGTAATTTAAAGCTATAGTTAAATTATGACTTCTCCGGACCTGTTGTGGCACCGAAGCCTGAGCCTAATTAAATGATCACATCCATTCTGAAGGCAGCTCTCCTCTCCCCTCCAACGTTAATTACAACATAAGAGGCTTTAATGGCCCGCCTCACCTCCAGCTCCTGGAAAGAAAGGTCAGGCGATTAATTTTCGTCATTAATCTTTTCCCAATGTGGACACTGTGCTGTCACCGGAGCCTATTAAACCCCCTTTGTTCCCCCTTCCAGCCTCCCTCGCCCCTCACCCCCTCCTCCCTGAGTGACTGCAAAGAAGGAAAATATTTAAGAATCACTTTGTCTCTCTGGCTTTTTTTTTTTTTTTACCCTTTTCCTGGAGACAGCTTCTCCTTGGGGGGCTTGAGGGTGGGATACAGGGAGAGGGGCACCAAGTTCATTACCCGGCAGCTTCAAACTACAGGCCCTTCATGTCTAAGATGTTATGAGTCCAGGAGGCAGGCTGGGGAGCAGAGAGGCTGGGTCCGTGGCATTCCATCACTCCTGGTGGTGGTGGTGGTGGGGAGGGGAGGGGAGGCCAGGGCCTGCCATCCTTGTGCGGAGGGAGAGATGAAGATGGTGCTGTCACTGGTCCATCCCCGACTTGGATCCTCACAATAAAAAAGAACCGATAAGGAATGTGTTGACACCTGGGTTTTACAGTCTGGTGTAGACGAGTTTGCTCTGTGGTGATTTAGATTTTTTCCCCCATCACCTCCTCTTGTTCTTTGCCCCTTCCTCCCTCACCCTGCAGCTTCAGCCCCATTAAATGGAGGATAGTCTAGATTTCTGCAGTTGCAGAGGGCTGAGCAATGGCCACCCCGTCTGGAGAAGCCAGTCCTAGACCCATCCTTCAGGAACTGGGTGTCCGCCAGCCCTGATGGTGGTCCTGGGCTCTGAGTAAGGGGGAGTGAGTGGGGAGGGGCAGCAGGGTGGGCTAGCAGATAGGGAAGGACTGAGGCGGCCCTGAGGGTGTGCTTTCCCAGCACCCTGAATCCCAATAGCAGGCCAAAAGGAGGGAAAGAAGGAGGGTGAATAAGTTCTCTGCAGACGGCTTTTATTCCAATCCCAGAATTTATTTGAATTAAAGTCCTAATCCAGGGCTTCCCTGGTGGCACAGCGGTTGAGAGTCCGCCTGCCGATGCAGGGCACGCGGGTTCGTGCCCCCGTCCGGGAAGATCCCACATGCCGCGGAGCGGCTGGGCCCGTGAGCCATGGCCGCTGAGCCTGCGCGTCCAGAGCCTGTGCTCCGCAACGGGAGAGGCCACAACAGTGAGAGGCCCGCGTACCGCAAAACAACAACAACAACAGAAACGGTGCTTAAAGTCCTAATCCAGAAGAGAGTCCCTGGGAAGTGGAGGGGTGAGGCTGGGCCAGGCAGGAACCCAAGAGGTACGGGCAGGTGTGAGCAGTTCACAGCCTGGTTGTGTCACTGCTCTCTGGAGGGCCCCACTCTGTCCCCTGAGGGAGCGTACCTGGGCCAGTGGCGGTGATGATTAGAAAGTCACAACACTGGAGGGGTGGGGTTTGCGAGGAGGGCGGGGGCCCGTGCACCTGAACTCATGAGCCCAGATTGGCCATACTCCTCGTCCCCTCATAATCAGTGCCCGGCCCACACATTCCACGCCAGCTCCCTGCAAGGCTCCCAGGCACATTCACACCATCTGTCCAAAAAGACCAAATGACACACACTTTCCATATCTGAGGAGATTCAAGAATCCCCAGGGGTGGCCCTGCTTGAAACACAGACCCATCACCACAACGAAGGCTAAATTAGCCATCCCTCAAACCCCAGAAACCCAGGGCTGCAGTGATTTCTAGAACTTATGTTCCCCTAGGTAGAAAGATGCTAAGTGTGTGTGTCGGGGGGGGGGGTTGGGATGTCGTGGGAACCTGAGACTCCCCAGCAGGGAGGAAAGGGCAGCTTGGCCCCAGCATTCACTGACCCTAATGTTGGAGTTAGGAGAGGCCCCTTTGGGAATCCAGCCAGACTTGTGCAAGGCCTCCCAGTTCTGGACTGGGGCAAGCAGGAGGGGGGAATCCAGTTTGTAAAAGGGACTTGGAAGACCCCACCAGTGACCAGAATTGTCTCGTGTCCAGCAAGGCTGGTGGTGTCCAAATCACTGGCTTTTAGAAAGAAGAAACTTCTAGGAAACTCGAGAAGAGTTGGCCAGGACCCAGGAGGCTTAGATTCCTCTGACAGAGGCCTTCTTTCTAGGAAAGTGTCCCCTCTCCCCTCCACCTCCCCAAACCTGGCTCCTCCTGGCATCAGCCACAAGGTGGGCACCTGCATCTTCCTGTGGCCCAAGAGCAAATCCCCCCATCCGGAGTCAGCCTCTCCCCGGACACCCCTCCAGCTCCACCCCAAGGACATTGGGTACATCACGTCCACAGAGCCCTGCACAGCCGGATAATAATAATTAATAACAATTAGGAACAATAAGGAATACCGGTGCCTAGTCAGCCCAATGTGCAGCCCCGGCTTTTTTCTTTCTTCCCTTTTTTTTTTTTTTTTTACTTTAATGAAAACAATGATTTGACTTTGAAGAGAGTGACTTTTTTAAAGTGAAAGCTGGATTGAGTTCCTCATCCGCCCCCCTCCCCCCTTGCCGTCCCCCTTCCCTTCCGAGCTCCTCCTCCCATCTTGCCCCCCCCATTTTTCTCTCTCCTCTTTTTCTTTTTCTTTTAATACTCTGCGTTCTATCATGCAAATCCCCTTTCAAATTATGAGAGTATTAGAGCCATCAACGGTAATGTCACCGCCACAAAATGAGAGTGGGGACTTAAGCACCTAACGAACAATGAAATGTGTGAGCCCTGGGACAGGACAATTAAGAACTGGGCTTAGCCAGCCAGGGAAATTTATTGCTATCAAATCCATATTTCTATTTTCCCCCTGAACAGTAACCTATTTGAATATGATTAAAGGGTTTCATTACGGCAGAGAGAAAGGCCCGTGTCCTGCAGTTCCTGGTGAGCTCACAAACACAGGCTTGGAGCTGGGGTGCCCCTGTGAGGAGGTGGGTGGGGGTCAGGGGGGAGGAAAGGAGTGGAAGACCCAGGGGTCCAGAAAGTGAACATTAGGGGGCTGACTCCCTGTAGAGATGAGGCTGGCCGAGGAAGTGGTTGGCTGGAAAGGAGGTCTGAGAGGCTTTGGTTCTCTGACTCTTTGCAGAAGGTGCTGGAAGGATCATGAGCAGATGGGGAAACTGAGGCACTGAAAGGTTGAGCCACTCAGTGATGGCCACTCAAATTAGTGATAGTGGGGGAGCCAGGACTGGATCCAAAGCCAATGCTGGTCTCCCTCTGCTTCCTCCCTCCCTCCCCATCGCCCTCCTTCCATTCCCTCCTCCCTCTATGCGTTCCCCCCACCCCACCCAGTGATAAATGCTATAAAGATACACTAGAAATGTGAGCAGCCATCCCGGCCGGGGAAGATTTACAGTCCATCCGGGTGAGGAGGTGAGACCAGTCAGAGGAGGCCGAAAGCAGATGGAGATGGTGGACGGCTCACCGTTAGGATGAGCCGTGATGATGCCGAGTCCTGAAGGGGTTCAGGATGGGTTCAGAGGGGCCGGTGTGGGCTGGAGTGGCTGCAAAAGGCTCTGCTCTAACACAAACAGATGGCAGAGAATTTTTCTCCACTAGAAGTCTGCATATTATCATTCTGCTCCATGGCAGAAGCTTAATAAGATCCGGCCGTCGCTCCTTCCTGCTTTCTCAGCTGCAGGAACCAAACCAGTGATGATCATCAACAATGATACCAATAAAACCACATGGCTCCCGTGCATTTGTGTATCATTTTAGTTGTAGGGAGCTTTCACACCCCTCCTCTCCTTCAATCCTCAAGACAATCCTTTAAAGGGGGCAGGGCTGATGAGTGAGATTCAGAGGTTAAATAACTTGTCCAAAGTCATACAGGTAACAAATGACAGAGCTGGAATTTGAACCTGGGACAGTCTGACTCTAATATCCATGCTCACATACATGTGATGAATGGCAGGCCTAAGGCCATGCTCACACTTTGGTCCAGCAAGCTGCTGCCCACCCCACAACTTGTGGCGGCTTCATTCTCGCTGGAATCCCTGAAGGAGAGGATGGTGGCCCAGCCAGACAGATCACCTGTATCAGCCCTGGCTGTCACAGGGTGATGGATGTCGTGGGAGATTGCCCCCATGGGAAGTGTACACTCATACCAGCAAATGGAGAATCAGGCCAGATGGGAAAGAATTAAGTGCTGCATTGTGTGGTCCTGAGCTGGGAGGAGGCTGAGATCATACAGGGAGCTCTTCTCCAGAGTGTGGACCTTGAGATGGCGGGATTTGCAGGTAGAGCCCTGGCCTTCTGGACGGGCCCTGGACTTGAAGGGGAGGCCTTGGAAGAAGTGGCCGGCAGGCTTTGAGGATCTGAGAAGGGACAGGCTGAGTGGCGTGATGAGGGCGGAGGGCAGGGTTTAAGTTCAAGGCTGGATGTGTTCCTTGGCCCTTCTGGCCTTTCTGGTTCCCTGTCTCACTCCCCTGACACTTCCCCTGTCCTCTCTGGGAAACCCCACGTCTCATACCTGGCTCTTCCAGAGACTGCTGCCTTGCACCCTGGGAAGCTGGATGAAGTGGCATTACTAACACTTGGATCTGCCCTGTGCCATCGGGGGCCCATTCTCTGCCAACACGCTGCCCTGGTGCACCTGAAAATTGGGCTTCACCAGGGCAGGCGGGTGGCATATGGGGGGTGGGCCAAAGGTGGGAGAGGATCCCTTCTTGTACCTGGCAGCACCATGCCAAGGTCTCCTTTCCCTCCTTCCCTATCCAGTTTGTACTACCTTCCCCCATTCGCAAGCCCCCTCCCATTACACTCTTCAGAGTCAGTTCCTTCTTGCGTTCATTCCTCCATTACTCCTGCATCCAGGAGTAATCCAAATATTTCCCAAGCACACGCTGGGATATAAAGATGTTGGCCCCAGCATCATTGTTTTCAAGAAGCTCATCATCTATTAGAGAGAGGGGGAGGCACACAGCAAAGAAGAATGAGCACAGGATTGAGGGAGAGGTTCCAACTGGGCGCGCACACCCTCTAATGGAGCAGGGCAGACATTGTCCCCACTCAAGAGGTGCGCAAACTGAGGTTCAGAGAGCTCAAGTGACGAGCCCAAGGTGGTGGCCGGTGTGAGAACCAAAACCTGGCCACCCGCTAAGCTATTTGCCATTTCTGTCTCTCTCTATTTCCTTCCTGTCCTGCCTTCCCCCAAATCATCTAATCTTAATATTCAGTCTTGGCCTCTGTTCCTCTACCCACCCAAGGGTGTTGGTTAAACTAATAAGCCCATATACTGACCCACTGGGATCAACACTGGTCATAGCAATGGAGCAGGGTCCTGGAGGCCCCCTGCTGGGCCAGGTGCTAACGTTTAGCTGCTGAATCTTGGGGAAGTCCAGTAAATCCCAGGGCAGTGGCTAGGATGGTGGGGAGTTGGGTGTTCAATGGGCTAGGGGCAGTGACTATTGACTAACCAGTATGGAAATGTTAACAACCAGTACAGGCACACTGGTATATACCACCCAGCTATCAGCCTTATGTCCATCCATCTGTGCATCCATCCATCCATCCATAAGCCCATTCCACCCCACCCTCACCCACTAGTATACATGCTAGAGCACTGTAAGGGAGAATCTAGGAGGTAGAAGACGAGCTTCCTTCTCTCTAGGAGCTTACACTTGTGTTGGGGAGCCAGGACAGACCCACTCAAGTGTTCAGCAACAGCCCAAGTGGTGTCTCGGGGTGGCCCGGGATGGGTTGCCTAGCACCTAGTTCACGCCTAAACGTCTCAGAGCAGACGAAGAGCACGTGTGTAGAAGAGGCCAGGGAGGCTGCCACAGCATGACACGCCTTTGAGCTGGAGCTTTGAGTAAATGAGGGTAAATCTCCCGGCTTCACCAGCCTCTTGGGGATGTCACACGCTCCTTTCTCCATCCCCAATGTGCACGTCTAAATAACCGCTTTGCTGTGGGCCTTGCCCACACTCCACCTCAGAAACTAGAGAGTGGGGACCCAGAGATGCTGCTTGCTCCCACCCTGACCTCTCTCTGCAGCAGGCACATTGCCTCCTGAGGGGAAGGAGCCAGCCTGTGGTTGGATTCACAGCTCACCACCACCCCCACCTCCCTTTTCTCCCCATCTCTTTCCTTCCTGGGGCTGTCAGTTTAATGGACAGGTGTTTAATTCCAGCCTGTCAGGTGCCTGGAAATGCCAGCATCACTGCACATCAGTTTGTGGAGCCTGATCTTAAAAGAACAGCGAGAAGCTGAACTCTGCTATCTGCAGCTCAGTCCTCTCTCTCCGTGTCTCCATCTCATCGGGCAAATGTAGTTGCACCTTGCTCACTGGTGTTTTCCTGTGGGGCAGCTGGGCTCACAGAGCCTGTCAAAAAAGGCGAAAAGCTTCTCCAAGCGCCTCCAATGGAGATCGGATTCCCAAGCACTAGGTATCATCAATTATGTCCCTGGAACGCACTGGGCCTGCTTTTTAACTATTAAAATCATGTAGTAGTTAAAGCACACTGCTCCTGCAGCCCCGGGGCAGAGAGGCAGCTGTCAGCTTCTCCAGCCAGCTTCTCTCTTCTGTACCAGCCCTACTCAGGCACAAGCCAGGAACGGCATGAGCCTGGGAAATACATAGAGGCAGCCCCGGGAATCTGCCCAGAAGCTTGGACATGGGGGTCAGAGCATGGTCTGGGGTTCACTGTCTTGCTAACCCCAGCAGGACTTGCCACCCAGCTCCTCTATCAGTCTTTGGGAGAGTCTCAGGGCTGGCGGGTAGGGACAGATCAGAGGTCAGAAAGGAGAACCCAGCTGTGGCGGTTAGGGATGAAGCTTGAGGAACTGGGTCAGGACTGGGGCCCTCTGGGGCATATCAACTACCACCAGAGGACAGCAATGACTTGCATAGCATCGCGGAGGGCCGTCAGGCTCACTCTGGCACACAGCTTCCCTTCTTCCTTTCCTGTCCATCTATACCCACTCCCCTCCTCGCTTATCTATTTCTTTCTGCTTTGACACCTCCTACCTGTCCCCCTACCAGACCTCCACCCACCCACATACCCCAACAAGGCATCACGGTTCCTAACGAAATGGAACCACTGCCAGATGAAATATATTACTATTAAATACTTAATTCTTCTAGTGAGCAGAGAGCAGGCAGTATGAATACAATTATTAAAGAAAATTACTTTGGCTGATCAGATATTTCTGCATACTAATTTCTGACCCCTCTTCCCTCACTCCCGCTTCACATCCCTCAGAGACCAGTACAGATAAAATTCCATCACAAATAGCTGATTACCGAGGCTTGCATTAAAAATCACATTTTCCCCCCTGCCTCTCTCTCTTCTGTGCCTTCTCTATGCTGACGTCCTTGCTGGAGAAGCGGTGTCCCTAGACACCAGCAGCCACTGGAAAATATCTAGGGAGACCCTATTCCTTCTTCCTCTTCCTCTCTCTCCACATTTTCTCCAATGTCAGCAGATCCACTATTCCAACCAGTTCCCTAAATGGACAGAAGACCCTGTAAGCTCAAGGGACCCTGCTCTCAGCTCCTCAAACATCTCATCACAGCCTCATCCTCCCATGCTCTGTGCTTAAGGACATGGCGGTGCCGCCCACCAACCAAGATGGCTGACTTTGTACGGAATGGGCACGTCCCGCTCTTAGACAGGAACAGGAAGTGTGATCAGAGGCCCCGCCCCAAAGGGTAGGGACTTCCTAACTTCAGAGCTTTCTGATTGGCTGAGCTTTAGGCTTCTTTGTAAACATCTGGGGAATACAGAGTGAGGGGATTCATTCATTCATGGCTAAAGTCAGCAAAATTTTATGTGTGTATAGATGTGTATATGTATCTCCAATGTCTAACTCAAAATTATACTTGAACTTTCAGTGCCTTGGTTTTCTCATCTGCAAAATGGTAATAATAGCAGGACTTACTTCATATAATTATTGTGAGGAGTAATGAGTTAATACACAAAAAGCACTCAGAATACTGCCTGGGATGTAACAAGTACCACATAAGGGTTAGCCATCATTACTATTATTGTTACTATTATTACTACTGATGGATATATAAGTTAAAAATGTACTCCCCACCCACTCATGAATGACTCCTCCCATAATTTCCTCATCGGTGGGAGTTTCTCCAAGCTTCTTTCCCAGATTCTCACTTGGCTTAACTAGGTTCTCAGTGCCTCCCAGATCCCGCTCACAACCATCCCTCAGCCCCACACTGAGCACTGGCGGCAGAGCAATTGTCAGGGTTCTGGCAATCAGGGGTGGTGAGGGGAGCATGTGAAAAATACACCCAATCCCCACAATCCCCTAAACCTTTAATTTACCTGCTTTTATAAAAAGATGCTTCCTTAGCTGTCACCCGTGGAAGGTATAATTACAGCTTGGGAATGTTAATGCCCTTGCTCCTGATACATGGATCACTGCTCTGCAGGGCTCCTGTCCTCCCCAGAGCCTTGGGAGGGGAGATGGGCAGGCGGCCTGGAGGGAGTCAGGTAGGAGGCAATGCCAGGCCTGGAGATCTGCAGGGATGTGCCTTTAAACCAGACCACCTTGGTGGGACCAGTGGAGCTGGATGAGGCTTGGAGGGAGTGCCCTCTCATACCTGGCTACCCACAGGAACCCCCTGGGGGGCTGGGGCTGGAGGGGGAGGACACCCAAGACAGAGGTCCTGACAGCCTTGTGAGGAAGTGGGAACCCTGCTCTGTCCCCCTTCACCCCACCCCCTCTTCAGTCTTTTCTCAATACAACAGCCAGAGGGATCCTTGTAAAACCTTAGAATGTGTTCCCCATCTCACTCAGAGTCATCACAGTGGCCTCAAGGTCCGACCCATCCCCCTTCCCCGCTGTATTTTTCTCCTCAGCACTTAACAGCACCTACTATTGTACATATTTTCCTTTTTTGTTTTCTTTTAGTGCAGATCGCTCACTAAGATATAAATTCCATGAGGACAAAGATCTTCGTCTGTTTTGTTCACTGTTTTGTTCCCAGGGCCCAGGACAGCACCAGGCACATAGTAGGTGCTCATTGGGAGTTTGTGAATGAAGGTGATTCTTCAGGAAGGATTTCCAAGCAGAGGGAAGAGTGAGGGCAAAGCACGAAGGCATGGGAGGGACCCACGCATCTGGCAAACTTGAGTGTTTCTATATGTTTGTTGCATAGGAACACTCATGGAAAGGAGGAAGAGATGACAGCAAAGCTGGTGTGGCATCTGTCTACAGAGAGGGCAAGTAGGAGAGCGGCAACATAAGTAGGTCTGTGTTTCGGGAAGATCCTGGGGGCTGGTAGAGAGTGGATTACAGCTGAGCACGACTGGAGGCAGGATGACCAGGAAGGGGGCTCCTTTAGATTTGCAGGAGGGAGAGGATGAGGTCCTGGCCCAAAGCAGGGGTGCTGTGGATGGAGGTGAGTTTCTAAGAGGGGCATAGGGGTTTGGAGTGAAAAGCAAGGTGGCAGGATTCTTCCTCCTTCTCCAAAGCTGGTCTTTCTGGTCCCCAACCCTAGCCAGGCTGTCCCCAGGTCTGCCCCTGGGAGACCCTGGCCTTGCCTCTGGTCTCTGTCTAAATTCTGCTTATCCTTCAAAGCCCAACCCAATGCCTGCCTCTGGCTCCGAGTCCTCTGTGTCACACTGATGTTCTCTGAATGAATGACTGGTTTTCCTCATCGGCCCACTTGTCATTGCCTGTCCCCAGTGACATGGACACATTTCACAAGGGCGTTTCTTGAGGGTAGGGATTGTGGCACTTCTACTGCAAGCCTAACAGAATTACACAGTGATTTAGAGCCTGGGGCTTTTGTCTCTGGCTCTCTTGGGTCTAAATCCTGAGTTTCCCACTTTGTAGCTAATTGACTTATTTATTTATTTATTTTTTGGCTCATCGGGTCTCTGTTGCTGCGTGTGGGTTTTCTCTAGTTGCGGCGACCGGGGACTACTGTTCGCTGCAGTGCCCGGGCTTCTCACTGCGGTGGCTTCTCTTGCTGTGGAGCACGATCTCTAGGTGCGAGGGCTTCAGTAGCTGCAGTGAGGAGTGGGCTCAGTAGTTGTGGTGCAAGGGCTTAGTTGCTCCGCGGCATGTGGGATCTTCCCGGACCGGGGCTCGAACCCGTGTCCCTTGCATTGGCAGGCGGATTCTTAACCACCAGGGAAGTCCCGCTCATTGACTTTAGGTAAGTTGCTTCCCCATTTGTAAAATGGGAATAAAAATATCCCCTCACAGGATTGTCCTGAGGATGAACTGAGGATGAATATCCCCTCACAGGATTGTCCTGAGGATGAACTGAGTTAAAGCACGAACTAGGGATGAGCATAAAGTGCCTTTACACGCTTGCACAGCACCAACACGTCTCCTGTGTTGCACGTCACACACCTGCAAATATTTAGCCAAGGGCGTCACGATGATGGCTGATGCTCTGTCTTCCCCACTGGTCTGTAAGCACCTTGAGGGCAAGAACCGGTAGAGCCCAGCACAATCCCTTGACATAGAAGGGATTTATTTGGAGAAAGTCAATAAGGACTTCCCCCGTCTCGGAAGGGGACACTGAATGAGTGGATGGCTCTAGCGTTAAACACTTAACACATTGGATTCAACTGAAACTAAGATGCCAAAGAAGAGAGAAACCTACTCAAGCCAGATTAAGCCTGGCTCTTCCCAGGAATTCTGGTCTCCTGTGGGAGCTTCCCTGGAAGGGTCTGCTTCATCACACCCTTTCCTAGAAGGGATAAGTAGATATCCAAGCCTTGACCCCTTGGCTGGGGCCTTGGCCTAGGGCAGGGTGGACACGGCCTGCGGAGGAGTGACCTGACTGAGTCTGGAGGGAGGTCCTGGGGTGCCTGGCCCCCACCCCGCCTCAGAATGGAGGATTCTGGGATCAGAGGCAGGGGTGGGGCTCAGCCTGCCAGACCCTCTGGGGAGCTGGCAGGCCCGAGCCTCTGCGGAGCACTAGTCCCAAGGCTGTATATACACAGGGCCAGGAATGTTTATTTTTCCTTATTGACTTTCTCCAAATAAACCCCTGGCCAGCAGAAAGGGGCTCCCAGCCGCAGCTGTTTACCCAGTGTTTGTGATAAAGAGGCTTCTCCATAGCAACAGGTAGCAACGTGCAGCTCTCAGAACATGGCCGGGCCTTGCAACGGGGCTGTGTTTACTCAAAGTGGAAGAGAAAGAGGCAGAGGGAGGGACGATGGAAGGAAGGAAGGAAGGAAAGAAGGAAGGAAGGAAGGAAGGAAGGAAGGAAAGAAAGAAGACCAGGAGATTGGAGGCTGGGAAGTGAACTGAGGGGACACCAGGGAGGAAGCCCCGGAAGGAGTGTGGTAGGTTTCTGTCCTCAGCGAGGCTTCCTCTGAGTTCCTGGTGGGCCCAGAGGAGGGAAAGCCGTCAAGTGACATGCAGGGAAGCGTGTGCCCCGCCGGGTGTGGGGTAGCTGTGAGCACAGCGCATGTGCACGGGAGACGCCCAACGTGGGCTTGTGTGTCCTGGTGAAAATGTGAGTCTCAGTAATTGTGTATTTAAGTTACCCTGTGTGCGTGGGTGTGTGTGTACACACGTGTCCTTTTGCACTGGGATGGGAGGGTGGATTCGTTTCCTAGGGCTGCCGTATTACCACAGACTTGGTGGCTTAGAAAAACAGGAAGTTATTCTCTCATGGTTCAGAAGACCAGATGTCTGAGATCAAGGCTGAGGCAAGCTTGGTTCTGTCTGGAGACTGAGGGAGCGTCTGCTCCATGCTGCTCTCCTAGTTTCTAGGAACTGCCAGCCATCCTTTGTGCTCCTTGGCTTGTGGAGGCATCACTCCAATCTCTCCTCCCTCTGTCACATGGTGCTCTCCCCGTGTGTCTCTGCGTCTGAGGCTGTTTCCACCTTCTTATAAGGACGCCAGTTATTGGACTAAGGGCCCACCCTAATCCAATGTGACCTCATCTGATCTTGACTAATCTGCAAAGACCTTATTTTCAAATAAAATTATATGCACAGGTACGAGGGGTTTGGACTTGAACGTGCCTTTCGGGGGACACAATTGTGCCTACGATAGGGTGTTGTTGGGTGATAAACCCACATGCAAGACTCAGAAAGTGGGCAGCTCCCTCACGCCCTCACCATCCTTCCTCTGTACAAGGGAGGTGTGGGTCTGGGGAAGGGCGAGGGCGCACTGTCTCATCTGGGTGAAGCCCTCAGGCGGTGGGGAGAGAAGGGGATGTGAGGCACCAGCAGTGGGGCCCGGGTCCTTGTCCCCATTTCAGTTGTGCAACTCTGGACACGTTACTTCTTCCCCCAGTGCCTCTGTTTCCTCATCTGTCCAACAATACCCACCCCGCAGAACTGTGAGAGTCAGAAGGCTGTTGGCACGATGCCTGGCGCACAGCAGGCACTACTCAGAGTCGGAGCCATCTTTGTTATTTTCACGGGCCTTGGCTTTGCCATTGGGGCCCATGGAAACCCGCTTGGGAATGCCCCCCAGGACTGTGTCCCCTCCTGCAGACGGCAGTCTCTGCTCCAAAAGTTGGCACAGTGACCCCAGCACCCAGGGGGTCACGATTGGATGTGGGCACCCCTGGTGGAGTCTGTGCCAGAGACCTGGCGGGGGCGGGGGCATCAGCAGGGATCTTCCAGGGAGACATGGGGCGCGTCACCTAAGCACACAGAGGCACACCTGCGCCCCTCCGCTCCTCGAGCGTCGGCACCAAGGGGACCCAGGCCAGCACCAGGGTCCAAGCAGCCATCCCGCAGCTGGGTGTGTGCAGGGAGTCGGTGACCGGGTTGAAAGCCCCCCCTGCCACACACACACATGCTCCCCCCACAGAGACATGTGTGCACCTCTCAGACGCATACATATACACCTCTCACACACACACTTTACAGACATACACACCTCACAGACACACACACACACACACCCCTTGTGGACTTCCTCCCACAGGCAGGCACAGCCCCAGACTTCAGCCACAGGGAGCCCATCCCCAGTCCCATAGGTCTGGAGAGTCCACACAGCACGTGGAAGCCCACATCTATTGGTTCACACACATCTTTCTTGAACACCTACTAAGCTCCAGGCACTGTTCTAGTCACTGGAGAGACGGCAGGAGACACTACAAGGAGATTTCACTCTAGTCAGTAAGAAAAATGAATAAGGAACTTATTTCGTGGATGAGAAGGAATTAGGTGCTGTGGACAAAAACGAAGGCGGAAAAGAAGCCAGAGGAGGACGATCTTAAACGCGTCCCCTCCTCCCTCCTGGGGCTCCCTCTTTCCCCCCAGTGCCAGGGCGTGAGCCAGAGCCCCTCAGGCCTGCCCCTCTGCCCCCGTGGAGCGGCCTTGGGATGGTGATCAGTGAGACAGTGCCCAGGGGCTCCGGCCCTGCAGCCAGCATTCCACCCCTCCGCCACCCGGGGTGGGCCGCACTCGCTGAGCTCCCCTGCTCTCGTAGCTGCAGTGTGTCATCTTCCTCATTACTATTCTAATCCTCATTACAGGGACCTGTCCTCGAGCTCAAACACAACAACCACGCAGGCTGTTATACAGCTCCGTGGGGAGACAGGGCATTTTTCTGGAGCTGCTGGGGAGAACAGTCAGAGTGGCATGGGGAGGAAGAGTTGATGCCGTCTGGAGTTTCTCGCGCGGGGCGGGGTGGGGGTGGGGTGCAGTCCCTTCCGGATGTCAACTCTTTCTCTCCTCTGTCCTCCCAGCTCCTATTATCATCTTTACCAAGGAGCGCACAGCTAATTATTTCCTGCGGGCTTGTGCCTCCCACCAGCTAAGCCAGGAAGACCTCAGAGCCCGGCCTGCCCTCTGCCTTCTTTATCTTTGCGGCTACGCACCTGCAGCAGTGCTGGGCACACAGTCGGTGCTCCATAAATGCATGGCAGGAGAGGAACAAAAATAAATGCAGGATTTGGTGGGGGAGAAGCATGGCCTGTTGCCTTAGGCCCCTGGCTGGGACAACAGGACACGGAAAGGACAAGAGACAAGAAGCTTCCCCTTTCCTGCCTCCAAGGACCTGTGCTCTTCTAGAATCATAGTCCTTGAACTTCCACTGTCACAGTGATTCCTGCTGAATGTGACCTCCTCCTTCCAGGGTTCTCATTTACAAGGCAAATGTCCTCCCTGGGAAATTTAATGTATTTCGTGACCAGAGAGTGATATTGAATGACCTTGGGCAAGTCCCTTGAATTTTTCTGGGCCTCAGTGTTCTGGTCTGTAGAATGGGGCTATTTCTCACGCCTACTTCAGGGTTGTTGTGACGATTAAATGAGTGACTCTTTAGAAAGCACTCAGCATGGTGCCGGCACACAGTGACTGCAGGCTGTGCTAGTGTGTGAATCAGGGCTATTGCTCCGACAGGACACATCACTGGGGTGGGGGAGCAGGAAGGAGGATTTTGCTTGATGGATCATTTCCCCCAGGGCTGGCCGGCCTTGACGTTGCCCAAGAGACTGGGCATCACAGCCGGGGCCCGAGGGACTTAGAACCTCGGGCAACTGGGTGGGCTCAGGCCCCTGGGAACAGAGCACTGGGAAGACAAGGGACAGGGCCAGTGTTGGGGTCCTGGGCTGGGGACAGGGGCGCCTGGGAGGGAGAAGCGGGAGGTGAGGGACAGGGGACTAGCAGGTTGACTCCCAGCCCCGAGCGATGAGCACAGGGGAGACAGCTAGCGAACAGAGCCCTCAGAAAGTTTCCAGCACAATCCTGCTAAAATTAGCCTTGTCTTGCATACGCAACTCTATATTTAAACCAGCGGGCTGTCAGAGCCGCTGCGCAGCCAGCACACGGCAGTGGGTTTGGGGCCCAGCATGGATGAAGGGGTGCAGGCTGCAGCCTTGGGCATGCACGAGGCATCCAGGGTGTGGGGCGAGGCCACCACCCGCCCGCACCTGTTTGTGCAGAGTTGCACGGGGGTGCGTGAATGTGCGGTACACACATGTTCTTCCCAAGCAGCGTGCCAGGCCTTCTGCCTCTTGTCCTGGCCTCAGGGGACAGACTGCAGCAGGACAGACAGACAGAAACAGTCAACGATGCAGGCGCATGCAGGAGAGACGGGGTGGAGGAGGCAGACAGGTGGAAAGAACACTGTGGGAGAAGAAAAGGAGGAGAAAAGAGCCAGTGAACGAGGGATGGGGGTGGTGGCAGAATGACTGAGGGAGGGGGCGTCCAGAGCTCCAGGCGCAGCTTGAGCTTGACATCCGGGCAGCACATCTTGAGTCCAGGGGATGGAGGGGGCGGGATCACAACGGGAGCTCAGCCTCCTCTGACCACCAAGCCCCTCCACTCTGAGGATGAGGGGACCCCAGCTGTCCCCTCCTTTCCCGCAGCCGAGTGCGCTGGCTGATAAGAAGCCAGTTTTACCTGAGGCCTGGAACATTAACTTTGACACCCAGGAATATTTCTGCATCTCTTCAGAGACCTTCTCGCTCAACCCCCGCCCTCAGCAGCCAGCCTCTTTAGACGATTAAAACCGACTCTCCAGTTAACCCTACCGATCCGGCGTGCTACAGGCCCCACAGAGGGGGTTTCATATGTGGGCAAGTGTCTCCTTTATCCTGTGAGGCTGACCACTCACCCTTGCCCTACTGTTGTGTGTAGGCGTGTGTGCGTGTGCGTGTTCATGCCTGGGGCAGGTGTGGTGACCCAGGAGGCTCTCCCACCAGGCCCTTCCTGCAGTCCCCGTCTCCTCCGATTGCAGACCTCCAAGGAGACCCTGAGAGCAATCAGTCCCATCTTAGGCTACAGATGGGACAACTGAGTCTCTGAGAAGGGGTGTGACTAGCCCAGGGTCGCATAGGGAGCTCGCGACTGATCTGGGCCTGAACCCCAGTTCCCTACCTTTCCATGTATCCTTTGCCTTCCGCTGAGCTAAGTCCCCGTCATCCTTAGTGCATGCCTGGCTCAGACGTCGCCTACTCTCTGAGATCCAGCTCTGGCATTCCAGGTAGTGTGGCCAATGGGCCATTTTTCCTGTGACTGTCCTGGTTTCAGCAGGGAATGTTTCCACAGCCAAGCCAGGATGGTTGGTCACCCTATTTCCAGTTCAGAACGATTCCTCCTCTTTCTGTGCTCCCAGAATATCCAAGGATAATAGCTAACACTTATTGATCCACTCTCGCATTGTCTTAAGCACTCCACATGGGGATTCACCCATTTTACCCTCACAATAACCCTCTGAAGTAGATACGGTTATCCCCATTTTACAGATGAAAAAAGAAAGGCACAGAGAGGTGAAAAGGCAAACCCAGCCTAGAAGGGCAGAGCTAGGATTTAAACATGCATACTCTGGCCCCAGAGCCAGGGCTCTTAGCCACTAGGCTACCCAGTCCTCTCTCGGAGGGCTCCTCTTGTGGTTGGTATAAAAGGCTGTCTCCCAAACTCTCAGCAGAACAAAAGCCAAGTCTCCTTAACCCCGCAGAGTGCTGGGCACGTGATATGCACTGAGCAAAATTTCGCTGACTGAATCCACGCCTGGCCTGCCCTCCTTCAGCTGGCACTAACTCCTTCCCTTTCTCCCCTACCCCGGGCTTCCGGCCTTCTGAGCCATCTTCCCTGCTCCTGTTTTGTGCCTTTCTGGCTCTCGAGCCCTCTATTCCAGAGTCTTGAGAGAAACAACTTTCTCATGAGCCAGCAAAGGCCAGAAGAAATCCGCACACATGTTCTGAGCAGTTCCAGACTCAGTCTTTGGCCTGAGGCCACCGCAGACCCACCTCTGCGTGGCTCCAAGATGGGAGCACGCAGACTCCGGAAGCTGGACCCTGTTGGTGGCCTCTGGCTTCTGGGGCCTCTGCTCCAGCCACCCCGCTCCTGAGCAGCTGTAATCCCCAATGAGGGGTACGGGTGGTACAACTCTTGCGGTTTACTGTTTCCAGAAACCCTTAGTGAAATTACAGCTTTAATTAAATACAGCTGGCTGTATGTTATACTCCATATAATTATTGTGTTATTATTATTATCACTTAGACAAAAGTTCAAACAAAGTTTATTGTAAATGCTGTTTGACAGAAACAACTAAAGGAGCTGAGGGCTATTGGCTCGCCCGAGTGACAGAGGGGAGTGGCCGCTGCTGCTTGGTAGGCAAAGGAGAGAAGGGGCCCTTTGGGGGATGCAGGTGTGCATGAAGGCAACTGGGGAGGGAGGGCCCTGGGCCAGGATCAGGCTGAGGAGCTGTGTGACCTTGGGCAAGTCCCTGTCCCATCTCTAAGCCTCGGTTAGAGGCCTGGGACAGAAAAGTTTCATTTATCCTACAAGTGTTGCTTGAGACCTACTAAGAGTCAGGCACTGTTCCAGGCCCTGGAGCTCCGTGGTCAACCGAGAAACAAAATTCCTACCCTCGTGGAGCTTACATTCTAGTGGAAGGGAGAGACAGTACATGAATGCATAAATAAATGTGTACTATTACAGCAGGTAGCAACAAGTAACCTGAGGAAAAATAAAGCAGGGAAGGGGAGAGAAAGAGATATTGGAAGGACTGGGCGGGGGTCACTATTTCAGGAAAGAACCCCAGCCCCCAAAGGGCTTGACCTTTGATCAGGGACCCGTATAAAGTGAAGGAGAGAGCTGTGAGAAAATGAGGGGGAAAAGCACTCCCAGCAGAGGGGCCAGCACTAGCAAAGGCCCTGAGGCAGGAGTCTATTTGGTGTGTTTAAGGAATGACTAGGAGGCCTGAGTCCTTTGGAGCAGAGGAAGGGAAGAAAAAAGTGATGGGAGATGAGGTCCCAGGGAGAGTGGGGGACATGTAAGGTTGGTAGGCCTTAGGGGGCACTTTGGATTTTACTCAAACATGACACAAAACCATTATGAGGTTAACAGAAGGCAAGTGACAAATTAATTTGATTGGGATTTGATTCAAATTAAGATCACCAGGGCTCCTTCCAACTCTGACCCAACCTGACTACAAGGTCCGTTCTTGTGGAACAAACCACCTCAAAACTCAGTTGCTTAAAATGAAGATTTATTTTTTTATCTGTCATAGTTCCATGGGCTGACTGGGCTCAGCTGGACGGTTCTTGCTTGGGGTTAACTGTGGGGTTTAATCAGGTGGCAGCTGGGACTGGGGTCATCTGAAGACTGGATGGGGGGATGTCCAAGCTGTCTGGCATCTCAGCTGGGTGCTTGGCCAGACACATCTTTTCTTTCTCCTTGTGGCCACTCCATGTGGCTAGCTTGGGCTTCCTCACACAATGGTGGGCTAAGGAGAGTTGGACTTCTTACATGGTGGCCGACGGTGAACCTGTCAAGAGGCCCAGGCAGAAAAGCTCTTTCTGGCCTAGCCTTGGAAGTCACTTTTGCCATATACTATTGGTTACCCTGGGCTGTCCCAGATTTAATATGAGAGGGGTCTATGCAAGAGTATGAATGCAGAGGGACTTCCCTGGTGGCGCAGTGATTAAGAATCCGCCTGCCAATGCAGCGGACACGGGTTCGAGCCCTGGTCCGGGAAGATCCCACATGCTGCAGAGCAACTAAGCCCGTGCACCACAGCTACTGAGCCTGCGCTCTAGAGCCCGCGAGCCACAACTACTGAAGCCCTCGTGCCTAGAGCCCGTGCTCTGCAACAAGAGAAGCCACCGCAATGAGAAGCCTGCACACCGCAACAAAGAGTAGACCCCGCTCACTGCAACTAGAGAAAGCCCACGCACAGCAACGAAGACCCAATGCAGCCAATAAATAAATAAATTTATATATATATAAAAAAAAGAGTATGAATGCAGAGAAGCATCGTTAATTGAGATGCCATCTTTAGAGACAAGCTGCCATAGTTTCCCACTAGAAAAGCCACAGAAATAATAATAGCTGCTATTCATTGCGTGCTTTCTATGAATCAGGCACTGTTCTGGTTTCCACATTTTATCGCATTTCATCTTTATATCAAGCCTAAGAGGTGGGTTCTATGGTTAACCCCACTTTACAGATGAGGAAACTGTGGCATAGGTTAAGCATCTTGCCCAAGGTCACATAGCTAGTGAGTAGGGAGCTGGGATTGAACCCAGGCTGTCTGGCTTCAACAGACTCAAGCTTCTTTGGTAGCCTGGAGAGCGACATTTCAAAATAGCTGGAGACAGAGGGACCGTCTCTGGTTTCCTGACTTCCCGTGTCCAGGGCATGGCAAGCATGTGATTGAACTGGTTCGCTGAAATGCACAGCACAAGAGGAACTTTTCCACGTGTGGAAGGAGAGGGCTCTCTGAGCCTGCTGTCTGAACACCTCCGTGGCCCTTGCAATTGGTACAGAAGACCAAAGAATGTATAAAGCATTCTTGAACTTGAAGAATCTTCAATATCAAGCCTAAATTGTATGGTATAGAAATGGGAACTGAGGTCCAGAGAGAGGCAATTACTCTGCAACACATCAGTGAGATTCGTAGCCCGGATTTCGCCCCGTGAACATACTCAGGGTCCTCACTGAGGGCTGGGCAGAGTGGAAACTACACATTATGGGGCAGAGCTGGAGTGGTGGCCCAGCGTCCCTCTGCTCCAAACTCTGCCGTGTGGTGTGCATGGCCCTGTGTGTGACTAGTGTCAGAGGGCTGAGCTGGAGGGGGTGGGCATGAGCCTGGGCTCTAGGAAGGGGGCACAGTGCACCAGGAATCAGGGAAACTTAACCTGCGACTTCGAGCACTCCCAGCCCCAGGCACAAGGGGCGCTGTGGTGTCCAGTGATCTTCATTCTAGGGTCTGGGGCTTCTGCAGATGGGCTGGTAAGAGCAGGGAATGAAAGGGGTTGGGTTGGGGGTCTGGCATTTCAAAATCCTCATGCTTCTAAGGATGGGGGCAGGTTGTTCCTGGCGGCCAGGCCTCCAGTGTGGGCCTGCTGTTTATCCTCCTTCCCGGGAGACGCCCAGCCCATCACCTGGCTCGGAGCACAGAGCAGGTTGCTAACTTCTGCTGACACTGGCAGGGGCAACCGCTCCCAGCCTGATACCTCATGGCAGCCACACTTGCACGAATCTTAATTGTTTAGTTTAAAGAATTGTGTTTTGACCGCGAGGGGATTTTGGCTGGAGCTCAAGAAGTGATAATGATATTTCGCTGCCAAGACGTCTCCTTGGCGCTCTGTGTGTTAATGTGTACTTCCAAGACGCTCCAATTAACTGCATCAGCTCTTGGGGAGAGAAAGGAGAGGGAGAGGAGGCAGGCAGGGGAGAAGGGGAGGAGAAGGCTAGTCATCAGGAGAAGGCAGACAGGCCCCCCCCTCCATCTTTTTATTAGCAAACAAATGGAGGGTGGGTGACAAAGTTCTTGAAGACAAGCTCCAAGTGAAGCGGTGTCTCACGCCGTGGAGGGGAGATACTGGATAAGACTAGGAGGGCCCTTAAGTCAGATGCCCCAGCCCAAGCAGAGGCTCTCCTGGCCTGGAGTTCCCAGGGGCGGGCTGGCTTCATGGGCCCCCCACCGGTGTCTCCCACCTTCATCGTTTCCTCCGCGCTGGCCCCTGCCTACATGCGGTCCTCTCCCCATTACTCAGAGGGAGAAGACAGAGCTGACACAGACCCCGACTCTGATCTAAGCCTGACCCCAGCCTCTCGCCATTCTCGCCTCCTCGCTCCTGTTCCCCTGCACTCTACGCCCCCCCCGCAACTTCCAGCCTCACTATCTCTGCTGTTCCTTGAACTGAACATGCGGGTGTACTTTACACGGCAGAGACTGTGCATTTGCTGTTCCCTCTGCTTAGGACGCTCTTCACCAAGATATCTGCTTGGCTTGCTTCCCTACCTCCTGGAGGTTTTGACACAAATGTCACCTTCTCAGTGAGGCCATATTAAAAATTGCAAGATGTGCCCCATCACTCCCTGTCCCCCTTCTCAGCTTTGTTTCTGAAGCTTTTACCACCATCTAACATAAGATTTATCCACTTTTTAATTTTATTATCTGCCTCCACCACTGGCACATAACCTCGGAGCGGGCAGAGTTTCGTGTTTTGCTATATATTTCCAGCAAGTAGAACAGTACCTGGCATATGGGAGACGCTCAATTAATGTTTGTTGGTTGATAACAGCATGAATGAACTCTGTGCTTACCATCGTGCCTTGTCCCAGCACGGTTCCCTACTCTGAATCCTAACTCCAACTCTAGGTCCACCCCTCCAGTTAGGCCTGCCACTACATGAATCCCTCCCCCCTAACTATTTCTTGACTCTCAAATCTCACTCTTACTCTCTGACCCCTGATTCAACTGCAGCCCTAGCCCTGCCCTTCACCTCTGTTCTTACCCTTGCCCCCATCAATCAAATCTTGACCCTTTCCCCATCCAGTCTGCGCCTTCTTAATTAAATGTCCTCAGCCCTTCCCGGAAGCCTCCAGCTCCCCTGTGCTTTGAGAACCCACTCCACCCTGGGCCTTGATATAGGACCTCCCGCTGGAAATCCCAACGGGAGGGGGCGAGGCACACCTCTCCAGGTGAACATCCCCGCCCCCGCGCAAAGAGGGGATAGGGCTTCCCCACGATTGCTTCCACAAGGCCAAACTCCCAGGCATGCTCACTTGTTCAAAGAGCCATGGAGGACTCTGGGCAGGCAGCAACGCCGGGTCAGCAGTGGCTGTGGGAGGCTTTTCCTGAGGAGGAGGAGGGGGAGGGAGGAAGAAGGAGAGGAGAGGGAGGGGAGGAGGGGAGGGGGAAGGGAACTCCTTGGTCTTTTCCATCTCCATTCCCAACTCAGGCACAAAAATGACCTTCCCACATGCTGAGGTGTGAGCTCACAACAGCCTCCCCCATCCCCTCTCACACACAGACTCACACTCTGTTCACTGCTCAGAAGCATCTAGAATCGCAAACACAGGCCGAACCTGCAGTGTATGTGGAAGCAAAGGCTTACTCTAAAGCAACATCTGCCCCCCCCCCCCCCCACAGCCGTCCCAAAGTGGAAGGATGGGGGCAGCTGGCCGGAGGTGGGGGCCCAGAGGTCGCCCATCCAGAAGGAATGGGTGAGGGCTGAGGCCCCAGTGGGACTGGTCGTCATCCTCCATCCCCTCCCCCTCTCCTCCCCTCTCCTCCCCGCCTTCTTCCCCTCCCCCCCTTCCCACTGCCTTCCCCCCTCTCCCAGTACCCATCAGGCCCCCGAGAGAGGGTCAGCTCCGCTGGCTCCGGTTACCAGAAGTTGGAGACAGGAAGATTTAGCGAGGGAGCCGGGACCAACACAGTGTGGTGTTTGTCCGCCTTTGAAACCGGAGGCTGAGCGGCGGGGGTGGGGAGCGGGCGGGAGGCCTCGGACACTCGGGTGAATTATCGCTCCGTTCGGGTTCTGACTTCCAAGGCTCTGGCCGCCCTCCCCCGGCCCCAGCTCCTGTTTCTCCAGGTGCCGGGGTGTTTTCCTACGTGTTAATTTGCCCCAGTTGACGCGCCCATTCTTGGCCCCGGCCCCCCAAGGGGAGACCAGCCCACCCTGGGGTGGGTCAGGGGGGCCTGGGGGGCGGAGAGAGCCGGGAGGTGCGGCCCGAGTCTTGCCCTGGGCTGAGAGGAACAGGAGACAGGATGGGAGGTGCGTGTTTGGGGAGGGTGGGTGTCAGCTCACAGACGCTCCATTGCCCTCTCCACACCGGCACCCCCTCCCCACGGCCCCAGGAACGTCCCGGTGGGCCTGCGCACTCACAGCGACCCCTGCTGGCCCCTCAGCCACCTCCAGGAAGTTCGCCAGGGCTTCCCCTCCCTGGAAAAGAGCTCTGTAGAGAATGCTGTGAGGTGCTTTTGGCTTCCCAGACATCCTGTCTCTGCGTCTTCCCTAAGACATCAAGAGGTCAGTCTAGCTCCTATGTTCATGATTTTTAGAGATGACATTTTAGACACAGGGAAACTGAGGCTCTGAGAGGCTAAGCGACTTGCTGAAGGCCACAGAGCTACTTAGAAGCAAGGTCAGGATTTGAACAGAGTTTTTCTGAGCCCAGTGTCCATGACCTTCCCCTTCATGCGTGTGGGAAGAGGGTGTGTGGAAAAGAAGGAGAGAGGAGCACAGAAGGGGTTGGCACGGGATGATAAACCCATCCATGGGTCAGGGGAGGGGCCTGGCAGCAGGAAGGGCTCTCAGGGATGCCAGGGACCAGCCTGACCTAGCCCTTTGATCCCTGGCACTCCTCTCCCAGGCTGGAATGGGACCAGGGTCTGAAGTTGGGGCAAGAGTCTGCTGACACTCAGGGTGGCCCGTGTCGGGGTGGCCCACAGCTCCTACTGCCCCACCCTACAGGCCTGGGGCCCAGGGAGGGGGGTGAATTCCTATCATCTGAGAGTGGGAGGCTGCGGATTAGAGAGGGGCTATTTCTGCTGCTAGAAGCTGGCAGTACAAAGGGTCTCCTGGTGACAGGGCCCCTTCCCCACTTCCCTTCCCAGGCTGGGCTGAACTGGATGGGAGAGGCACTTCTGACAGTTGTCCCCCTGGGCCCCTGCTCTCCCTGCCGACCAGAGCCCCTCCTCACGTGACAGGCAGAGGGGCCAGGCCTCCGCCAGCCCAGGCTTCTCACCCCTAGTCTGCTGCATCGTCCTGCTTCCCTCCTTCCTGGCTGCGGGGCCCCGCTCACCCCGCCTTGTCTCCCAAAGCTGAGCAGAACACCTCCATCCCACCTGCCCCTCCTCTTCTCTCCTCAGCTCCAAGGAGCCTTTGGCCTATCAGGTGGGCTGTGGGAGGACTACAGGCAGGTAGGTCAAAGAGTGAGTAAGGGTCCCCTCCCTGCCCTGCCCAAGCGGAGGTGGCAAACCTCCAACCTCCTGAGCAGAGCTGTGTGACGGGCGACGCAAGGAGACAGACGCATTCAGAACTGGGGCGCTTAGACCTCCCATCAACCTCTCTGGCCGTCTTTCCCTTTTACCACCCCTCCTTTCACGTGCCCCCCTGAAGCCAGAGCTCTGTTCCTACCCAAGACCAAACCTCACATGCCCCCACACCATCACCCTGCCCTTACCCTCCCAGGATTTCTAACTTTTGGGGTCCTGAATTCTTACCTTCTTCTCCTGGTGGAACCCCGGGGCTGAAGGGCAAGACGGGGTGTTGAAGGAGGCAGGAGCAGGCTACAGGGAGGGTTTAAACCCTTCTCACAGCCCTGCTCTCTAGCCAGGAACGTTGAAGCAAATCAGGTCGTCCTGGATTTACATGCATCTGTTCTGCTCACTAGTGTGGTCTTGGGCAAATGATTTAGCCTCTTTGGGCCATGTCTTTTCCTTTGGGAAAGGTTCTAATCTTTTTTTTTTTTTTTTTTTTTTTTTGCGGTACACGGGCCTCTCACTGCTGTGGCCTCTCCCGTTGCGGAGCACAGGCTCCGGATGCGCAGGCTCAGCGGCCATGGCTCACGGGCCCAGCCGCTCCGCGGCATGTGGGATCTTCCTGGACTGGGGCATGAACCCGCGTCCCCTGCATCGGCAGGCGGACTCCCAACCACCGTGCCACCAGGGAAGCCCTCTAATCATTTTTTAATCTGTCCTCTGGAGCTGGTTGGGAGGACTAGCTGCACCTGGCCTGTACGAGGTGTTTTAGAAATGAAGCTTTATTCCAGGCTTGTTGGTGAGTGAGTGTGTGTGTGTGCTTGGAGGTGAGGGTGTGCCTGGGGAGGGCAGAAGCGGGAGAGAAGGCCGAGGTGGCCAGATGGCAGGCAGCCTAGAGCAGGCTCAAAGAAAGCCCTGGCGCTGAGGCCTCTCAGAAAGCCTGGAAAGGTTCAGGGATGGATCAAGATGGTAACTAAATGGCCTACAATATCTTTACCGAGTTCCTGTGGTTGCCTTGGCTGTTTAGGAATAATGGAGGGTAGCGGAGGATTCATTTATTGATCCAGTGCAGAACTTTTGAACACCTTTTGTGTGCCAAGGCCAATGCTGGACCAATTGTGCTGAGATCGTCATGTTTCCTGCCCTTCATAGTGCTTAGATTTTAGTGGCGTGACACAGACAAAAAGAAAATCAGGGCTTCCCTGGTGGCGCAGTGGTTAAGAATCCGCCTACCAATGCAGGGGACACAGGTTCGAGCCCTGGGCTGGGAAGATCCCCCGTGCCACGGAGCAACTAAGCCCGTGCGCCACAACTACTGAGCCTGCAGTCTAGAGCCCAAGAGCCACAACTTCCGAGCCCGCGTGCCACAACTACCGGAGCCTGCGCACCTAGAGCCCGTGCTCTGCACAACAAGAGAAGTCACTGCAATGAGAAGCCTGGGTACTGCAACGAAGAGTGGCCCCTGCTCACTGCAACTAGAGAAAGCCCGCGTGCAGCAACAAAGACCCAACTCAGCCATAAATAAATAAGTTAATTAATTAAAAAAAAAAAAGAAAATCAATGGGTGCATAAAACAATTGCAAACGAAATGCAAGAAAATTTACAAAGGACTAAGACATGTGGTCACCCAAAAGCATAGCATGGAAGTTGAACCTGCAGGATTAGGAGGAACTGAGGAAAGCACAGCAGGCAGAGGGACAGATCGTGCAGAGGAAATGGGAGCACGGAAGAGAGCTGGGAATGAGAAGAGGTGCAGGGGAGAGGCCATCGAAAGGCCACACTGTGTATGTAGGATGCTGTTGGCCATGGTGAGGTATTGCAATTTCCTTGTATGTGCAGTTGGGGGTCGTTGGAAAGAGAAGGGTGACACCATTGGATTAATGCTGCTCTGAGAAGGGGTGGGTGAGGATAAGGGTGGGAGCAGGAGGTCAGTGAGGCTGAGCAGAGGTCAGGCTGGAGGGAAGATGGACTGGCCTCGTGGGTAGCAGTGAAAGTGGTGACAAAGGATGGATTTGACCCTGCAGGACTGGCTGATGGGTTGGAGAGGAGGGGTGAGGGTGAGGAGAAGGGAGAAGTCAAGGAGGACAGCTGAGCTTTGGGCTGACTGGGAGATGTGAGCACCATTTTCTGAGTGGGAAGGCTTGAGGGAGGAGGTGTGGGGAGGCACGCCAGAGCTCTGTTTTGGTTCTATTACATCTGAGATATCCGTGTGGATGGGAGGTGAACAGTTGGGGAAATGGGTCGGGAGGGAAAGTTCTCTTAATCTATGTTTTCTCATCTGTAAACCCAGGGTGAGAATAGCACGTCGGCACAGAGGACGGGGGCAGCTCTTCCCTCTCTGAGGCCGAGCACCCTCACGGGGAGGATGCTGCAGTGGTGACCACTTCGAGGACGTCTCCACAGGCTGGCTGTGAACAGAGGCCCAAGACACCTACAGAGCAGGAGCAGATACCAGGCCGTGTGAACGCAATCAAGAACGGCTTCCAGGGCTTCCCTGGTGGCGCAGTGGTTGGGAGTCTGCCTGCTGATTCAGGGGACGCGGGTTCGTGCCCCGGTCCGGGAAGATCCCACATGCCGCAGAGTGGCTGGGCCCGTGAGCCATGGCTGCTGAGCCAGTGCTCCGCAACGGGAGAGGCCACAGCAATGAGAGGCCCGCGTACCGCAAAAAAAAAAAAAAAAAAAAAAAAAAAGAACAGCTTCCAGACGGGGTGACTGGGACTGAGTTTTGTTTTATTATTATTATTTTTTAAGTGTTTTCAGCCATTCTCTAATGTGGTTTTATTTATTTTTGCTGTGTTGGGTCTTCATTTCTGTGCGAGGGCTTTCTCTAGTTGGGGCAAGCGGGGGCCACTCTTCATCACGGTGCGCGGGCCCCTCACTATCGCAGCCTCTTGTTGCAGAGCACAGGCTCCAGATGCGCAGGCTCGGGATCCTCCCAGACCAGGACTCGAACCCGTGTCCCCTGCATTAGCAGACAGATTCTCAACCACTGCGCCACCGGGGAAGCCCTGTTTTATTATTTTTAAACGTTTACTCCAGACGTTTCAAACATACATTAGACAGAATAGTGTAAGAGCCCCTCTGTATCCCATCACTCTGCCTCAACAACAAGAAATTCATGGCCAATTTTGTCCCATCTCTCCCCATATTATGGCTGAGGCAAATCACAGACATACTTCAGCCATAAATATTTCTTATGTATCAAAAAAAGATATGGACTCTCCAAAAAATAATTTTAATACCAATATCACGTAAAACATTAAAATTAGGTCTTTAACCCCAGTAGCAATAAGTAGCATCCCCATCTAGGTTATGGAACCCACCCCACTCCATCCTACCCTCTCTGGGGTGGGAGAGGGGCCTGGGAGGGAAGAGGTATTACCCCCTTCTCAGTGCTTCAAGGTCCCAAAAGAAATGAGCTCAAAGGTGCCAGCCATGCCTCCAAATCCCATTGTGACAACATATTTGTGGGTAATACACTCCAAGAAGCTGTCATGGCTTCACCAAGCCTGGCCTGGGCAGACTTTCTGGAAGTCCACTGTACCCCAATCTCTTCCAGGTCCTGTGCCACAGACGGCCCCTCAGCTCATTGAAGGACATCTTTGCTGCCCTGAGGGATGAGGCAGTCACCCCACATCTTAATTCTTGTGATGAGCTCTGGGAAGAAGGGTGTTAGGACCCTGAGTTAGGCAGAGGCATGGGCAGGAAGGGGCATCCTTCATACACCCCTGGGCCCCAAAGCCCATGTCCAGGCCTCACAGAGCTGGGAGGAGGAAGGACCCTCACCTGAACACAACACACTCAAGGGCCCACTTGAGCAGGAAGCAAGGCTGAAAGGTAGGAAATCTAGAGGGCTGTGATGAGCTCCCAGGGGGAGGGAGCCCTCCAGGGACCCCCGCTAGGCCCTGGGGACTTTAGGTACTGGCTTTCTCTTATACTTCCTCATGCTAGAGTCTTCTGCTACTTACCCCTTCCCTCCCCTAGAATCCACTAGACGCTGTTTTCCATTTTCTCTTTCAAGGATGCCCCATCTTCTCAAGGACCCCCTCCCCAACACAATGGACTTCTCAAGGACTGCCACCACAATGTATCCCTTCTCACCCCCAGAAGCTTTCCTCCCACCTGAGGTTCCTTCTTCCTTCTCCCATTGATATCAGCCACCTTGATGGTATTTCAATTCAGAGATCGAAGAGAAACTTACACACTAGCTCTGAATTCAACCTGATTACAAGTAGGACCTGTATTTGTACAGTAATGTAGCTGGAATCCTAGGTTTGCATTGATTTCCGAGCAAACAAGCCAAGGAGGATTCAGGAATTTCTTTGGCACCACCGTTGGGCTGGGGACCTCCAGCCTCTGCTGAGACATTTGTAGTGACGGGAGGCTCAGTGCCTCACAAGGCTGCCCATTCTGCCGCAAAATAATCCCGAATGACCAGAAATATTTTCCTTCTTTTGAACCACAACCGAGACTCCTGTTTTTGGTGTGTGTGTGTGTGCGCGTGTGGGCTCATGGAGGGGTCACTACTAGAGCACACAGCCAGTTTTCTTGGGAAAAGAAATTTTGTTGTCTTTATGCAAAGAGCTTCATAACCGATTTCCTTTACCTGCCTGAGCTGCTGGTCTAAGAGCAGCACCACACAGAGTTTATCTACGCAGATATTCCTCAGCCTCTGGGGCTGAGGGGCCTAGGGTTTGAAGAAGGGGAGGCGATGGAGAACACCGAGAATAGGAGGGAGGAGGAACATTCAGGGTAAGGAGGTAGCCTGCACAAAGGTTTGCAGGGGTAAATGGAGGGAGGCAGGAGGAGGCTGGGCCGGTATGAAAACCTTGGGGTTGGTGAAGGAAACCCGGATGTCCTCCATTCACAAAAATCCCCAGAAAAAGGGCTTTCCTTACTGGCAACCTTGGGCAAGTGACTTAATCTCTCAGAGTCTCAGTATCTTCGTCTGGAAAGTTGGTATAATATTGATAGCCACCTGCTAGACTTGTGGGGATTACATGAGACAAACTGTGCAGTAGTGCCTGGTACATATTAAGTGTCAATACAATATAGCAATAATATATATAATACAATATTATATTACAAATAATATACTATTATTTACTCTTTTCTGAGCCCCAATTCTCCTTCCAGCTTCAGAATCTGGGCTCCCTTTCAGCATCTGTTTAAGAAATCCATTCTTCCCACGTGTGTGGTTCTCCCTACTGCAGACAGCAGCCATCACTGGGTGGGGCAGGGCAGAGGCTCCCCTGTCCATTACTCAGGGTTTCCAAGGCCCTGGCAGGGACTACCTCTCCCTCCTCCCCTCCAGGCAGCTCCCGGCTCCTGAGGGATGGGAAGTATGTTTGGAGAGGGAGGGGGTTATTGTACCCAGAGTCAGCATCCCAGAGCCAGGCCCTGGGGCTCAGTGTGCTGGCTGCACTGGGCACCTGCGCCAGCCTCCCCCTCTTCCCAGCACTACAGGGGTCCTGATGGCTGGGCAGTCAGGCAATCTATGTGCTAGCCCGGGCTCTTGCACACACTTGCTGTGTGACGTTGGGCAAGTCCCTTCCCCTCTCTGAGCCTCAGTTTGCTCCTGTGATTTAAAAAAAGGAGAAAAGAATTACGATTCCATGATTTGATGTTAAGTTATTCAGATAGGAAAGGGGAAGGGGAAGTTAAGGAAACCAGGGATTTTAACCAAGAGAGTCTAGTCACTGGTACTCAAGGCAAAGAGATTGGGGAGGATTATCTGAATAACTCTCCCCAATTACCAGGTCACCACAGGAATGGAGACCTAGTTTGACCAACTCCCAGGCTCGGGAACACAACCCTCTGCTTTTCCTCTCTGGTTCCAGCCAACCTCTTCCTGAGGATTTAACCCTGTTTACAGAAATGCGAATTTGCATGATGAAAATAACCGTAGCCGGACTGTGATTTTACTGAGCTTGGCACAAGGCTCGGAAAAAGCGGCTGCATAGCCAATTACTGGAATTTTTAAACACAAATAATATTTTATGGGATCAGTGGGCTGGCGCGGGGCCGCCGCACCCGGCGCGGCTCCTCCGCCCACAAACAAGCTCCGATTGTGCGGCGGGCGAGCGCGCCAGCCCGGGGCTGGGAGGTGGGGTGGGGGTCCGCGGGCGGGCCGGGGTCCGCGGGCGGGCAGGTGCAGCGAGGGGCTCGACAGCCCGGGCTCCGGCGGGTGGGGAGCGTCGGTGAGGCCCGGGCCGGGTGGGGAGCGCCAGGCGCCCAGCTCACCTGCAGCGCCGCGCCAGGAAGCGTTTAGCGCCAGAGGGCGCGCCGAGCGCTACGCTCCCCCGCCCGGCAGCCGCCCGCTGGGCCTGGCCCGAGCCCCGCGCCCTTGGCACGGCCGTGGCCGCCGCGCCGCCTCCGGAAGGCCGGCTTCCCGGAACGGCCCGAGGGCGGCGGGGAATCCGCGCCGAGGCCCTGGAGCCACCCCTCGCCTTCCCGATCCCGCCCGAGGCGTGCTGGCGCGCTGGAGGCCGACGCCGGAGCCGCGGGCTGCGCGCGAGGCCAATGCCGGTCGATGGCACAGTCCAGGGCACCGGGACCTCCCCGCTGTCCCGCCACGGGTCCCCGTCCCTGCGCTCCCCGAGCCCGCAGGGCGTGGGCCGGGACCCCGGGAGGCTGGCCGTCCTGGCAGCCGCGCACTCCCTGCCGGGGGCTCGTCCCCGGTCGTCCGCCCGCCTTCCCCGCGGAGCGCCCGGCCCCAGCACGCAAGGGTTAAGAAGGGGCAGGTGTGTCGCCAGATGCCGCTCACCACCCCTCTCCCCGCAGTCCCGTCGGCCTCCTCCTCCTCCGCCCACCCGCTCAGAACCAAACAGTCCCAAATAAAAGTGCTATTGTTGCCTTTCCCCACCCCCGTCGCTGCCCCGCCACCTGGAGCGGAGCCCGGTCCCCTCTTCACCTGCCCCGGGGCCGGTCGGGGGGAGGGGAAGTGGGGCCTCCGAGCGGGGACTTCCGCTCCGTCTCAGCCTCCAGCTTCCCCTCCCCTAGTGCCCCCAGCACTGATCCCTAGGCCAGTGGCGGGCGCCGTGGCTTGGGGGGGTGGAGGGCTCCTTGCTGGCCTGAGAGCTGGGTTCGGGCCTCCCCGCGCCCCTGTCTCTAGCCCCTCATCCTCACTGGCTAGACCAGTGGCGGGGTGTGCAAAGCTGGAGACGAGTAGGCCCTGTCGAGACGCCCAGGACAGTGCCAGCCTCGCTCGGCAATTGGCAGCTGGTATTTTTAAAACATTATTTGTCCCTCGACAAGTCAGGGAAGGGGGTGTAAGAGTGATGACTCCCTTCTTACAGACGGAGAAGCGGAGGCACGCTGAGAGGCAGTGTCTCGCCCAAAGTCAGGAGGCTGGTCAGAACTCAGGTCTGTCGGCTCCCCTGGCACCGCGGGGCCTCGGGTGCTCATTTGAAGGATCCCAGAGACTGGCAGCCTGGCACGACCTCGGACTCACTGTAGGACCTTGGACTAGTTACTACCCCTCCCCAGGTTTCCTCTGTTCTTAAATCGATAGGAGTGGACTAGCGTGATTCCTGAATTCCCGTAACTCCAAGGGGCTGGCAGATCCTCCGGAGGTCTGGGGGCCCAAGGTGGGACCCCACGAGTGAACGAGGCAGCCGCGGCCTGTGCAGAGGGAAGAAAATGTTTCCCCGCTTGCTCCCCATCTCCGCCAGCCTCTCCCGCCCTGCCTCCATCCCTCCTGCCGGCCCCAGGGAGGCTGAACTACGAGGTTAAATAAATATCTGACGGTGACTCAAGGAAACGAGTCAAGACCGTTGCCGGGAGAAGAAACCCAGACCTCGGTGAAGATCCGCCCCCGAGTCCGAGCAGCCCTCGCCCCGTCCCTGAGGCGTGTGTGCGGAGCCCTGGCCCCCTCGGGTCTCGCCCAAGTGCCCCAGGATAGCCAGCCCCCTCCCCTCGACCTGCTATCGCTTGGTGCTTTGGCACGGCTGGGGCTGGGGGCGTGCGCTCAGGGTTACCGTATTTCCTCTCTTTGCGCCCTCGGTTTTGAGAGCAGGTATTTAACTTCTCCGAGCCACGGGAGAGTCCTTTCTGTACTGTGGAAAGTCGGGAAGCTTGAGATTTTGTTTTTGTTCTCTTAGCTCTCTCATAACCTCTCTCCTGATCTGCTGACCTGTCAGTCCTGTTTCCTGTCTCCACCTGAACGTGTAGCGGGCATCTCAAACAAAACTTGTCCAACTTGGAAATTCTGATCTTCTCCCCCCAGGCCTGCTCCTTTCTGTCTTCTCCATCTCCGAAAAGGGCAACTTCATCTTTCCAGTTGCTCAGAAAGAAAATCTTAGAGTTATTCTCAACCCCTCTCTTTTACTGTCATCGTTCATCCAAATGCTTTAGGGAATCTTGTTCACTTTGCCTTCAAAATATGTCCAGATTCTGGCTACCCTTCACCACTTCCCCGTTTACCCCCCTGTTCCGACCCACCATCTTCTCTTGCCTGGAATATTTCAACACCTCTTAACTCGTCACTCTGCATCCCTTGTCCTCCTTAGTCTGTTCTCAACAGAGCAGCCAGGGTTATCTTTTTAAAACCAAAGTCAGGTCCTGTCCCTCTTCTGCTCAAAAACCTAATGGCTGCACATCTCACTCAAAGGGTCCTTCCAAGACCCTAGATGATCTGATCACCACTCTGCCCTTCCCTCCCACTCCTCTCCCCCTCACTCTACTCCAGTCACACTGGCCTTCTCACTGTTCTACAGGCAGAACAGCACACTTCTGCCTCAGGGCCTTTGCACTTGCTATTCCCTTTGCCTGGAATAATCTTTTCCCAGATTCCTATAGTGCTTTCTTGCTCACTTTGCTAAGGCTTTTTCTACCTCCCACCAATACACACAGCCTCCCCATCTCCCTTCCTCTGCTTTACACATGTCAGTAACTTTTATCACCATCTAACATATGCTACATATTTACCTGCTAATTTGTTTGTCTATCTCCTCCCACTAGATTGTAGACGCTATGAAGGCAGAGGCTTTTTAAAGAGTCTCAGCCTGAGAACAGAGCTTCACACATAGTGCGCACTCAGTAAATATTTGTTGAATAAATGAATAAATGAAGGAATGACCTAGTCATCTTCCCTTCCTGGGCCTTACTTTTCTCACCTGCACAAGTGAGTTGGATCCAGTGAAAGTCCCCTCAGCTTTGAGAGTCCTGTGGGGGACTCCAGCTGGGCCTGGGGGATGCCGGTATATATCCCCATGAGGAGTGGAGAACTGGTGGTTTAGAGGAGCTGAAGGTGGGCTGAGGAGGGTTCTGAAGGATCTTCAGAAATCTGAAATTGTCCCCTTTCCTGATACTTGAGGGGTCAGGAGAGGTGAGAGGTGAGGGGTGTGCTAATCAATCATTCATTCGTTCGGGCCAAATATGCTTCAAATGCCTTTACACAAGGGTGCCCAGGGCGGAGGCACTGCTGTAGAGGGGAGAAAGGAGCAGTACCCAAGATTAGTCTTTGATGGCTGAGCTGAGCTTCTGATAGGTAGTGGGAGTCCAAGATGAATAAGACTCAGTTCTCTCTCTGGGGAAGCTCAGACTAGTATCTAATAATTTTTAATATATATAAAAATTTATTTATTTACTTTTGGCTGTGTTCGGTCTTCACTGCTGCGTGGGCTTTCTCTAGTTGTGGTGAGCGGGCACTATTCTTTGTTGCGGTGCACGGGCTTCTCATTGTGGTGGCTTCTCTTCGTTGCAGAGCATAGGCTGTAGGCGCGTGGGCTTCAGTAGTTGTGGCACGTGGGCTCTAGAGCACAGGCTCAGTAGTTGTGGCACACGAGCTTAGTGGCTCTGCGGCATGTGGGATCTTCCCGGACCAGGGCTCGAACCTACGTCCCCTGCATTGTCAGGCGATTCTTAACCACTGCACCACCAGGGAAGTCCCAGTAACTAATAATTTTTAAGCAATGATTGATGTGTTATAATCAGGAAACTTATTTGGGGGGCAGGCAGGGAAATGATCCCAACTCTTCCCATGGTGGAGGGGATGTCAAAGGAGGCCTTCTGGAGGAGGCAACACAGCTGAGCAAGATTTGAAAGACAAAGAAAGGAGAGCAGGGCTTTTGTCGAGGGCATGACTGTAGTGCCAGTACTTCCTGATCATGGAAGTGATGTGGTAAGGACGCTATGATTTGGGAAGGTGAGAGTGAGGGGTGGAAAGGGGAACCAAGCTGTCAACTTGCTCTGTGCCTGTGCCACCAGGGCAAGGCAGAGGAGGCTTATGCTATGGAGGTTGCAGCCTAGTCCAGGGGGCCCACTCATTCATTCAAGAAGCATCCCTGAAGGTACCCCATGTGTCCAGCCTGGGGCAAGACCCTGTAGGAGGCAGGGACATGCAGAGTGAGACCCGGGCCAGTGGTCAGGACACTAGGGCCATCAACAGCTCTGGTCCAGGTTGGCTGTGTGACCCTGGGTGAGCCTGGAACCTCTCTGAGCTTTAGTTCTCCCAACTGTGGAGGCAATAGATAATTCCACCTGCACCACATGACTCATGGATTACACTGAGGATCAAATGAGATAATCTCACCATATGCACTTAAAAGTGTATGACAGAGGGACAAGAATTAACACAAAGCAAGGTCTCAGTCCTTCAGGAGCTTGGAGTATGGTCTTTGTAGCTTAGAGCCCCCTCCCTTGGTCTCCCAACTTTCCATTTCACTCTGGATCTTGGAGCCCCTTGGGACTGGCTGACTCCCTCCCTAGCCTTGCACTTGAGTTGGCTTCCTTCCTGACCCCAGGACTTCCAAAGGAGGTCTCCCCCTCGTGGCACTTCCTGGAATAACAGAACAGGTCTCTGAGCGAGAAGCGATGGGGCCAGACTAACTACAAAAAGGGAGTGGGAAGAGCCCAGAAGAGGAAGAACCTGACGACTGGGGAAAGGAACAGGGCAAACGTGCAAAGGAAGTAAAGCCTGAAACAGAATGTTACACTGGAAGGGGCCTGGGACCTCCTCCCACACCCCATTTTACAGATGAGGGAACGGAGGTTTGGGGAAAGGGAAGTTAGAGGCAGGACCATGACTCAGGTGTCCATACACCCCTGTGCTGGGTTCATTCCATTACACCAAGTACCACATGCATTTATACAACTCATGAACAGTGTACATTGTGAATTCCCTCTACATCTGGCAGCATCCCCCTGAGGGCCTCAGGCGAGGTAGCAGTCTCTCCCAGGGCAAAGATTGCCAAACGCCAAAGACCCTGCAGCCGGAGTGGCTGGTATAACCGGATTTTTTTCTTTTTATTGGGCTATGGGTATAGGGATAAGGATGGGGACACAATTAAATCCACATCTAAATGACCAACTCAACCTGCGGTGTGTGTGTGTGTGTGTGTGTGTGTGTGTGTGTGTTGCACTTGCAAGCATGGAGTGCTTTATCCAAAAAATGTTTAAACCTACATCTTCTAATTTAGTTCTTGCTGCTATTATTAGCCCACTTTAGAGATGAGAACAATGAGTCACCAAAGGACCAAGTGATTTGCCAAGGTCAAGAAGAACATTAGGGAAGGACCATTGTGGTGCACACAGAAGGCACTGATAGATGCCATCACTCGCCCGTGAGACGGCCTCGTTATTATTGAGAGGATTTCAGGAGGAATGCTTCCCAACCTGTGGTCCTCTCCTACCACAGAGGAGGTTTCTGGCTTCCTCGGATCCTGGCAGCCTGGATGGGCCTCTGGCTTTACGTTTAAGGTAAGGGGTGAGGTGGGGGATGGGCACAAAGAATGCAGCAGCAGAAGAGGGGCTGCCTGCCTGCATTGAGCTGGGGCGCTTTCAAAATAGCTTCATTTGGCTCATTGGCTGGCTGAGGGGAGGCCTCGATTTCTGATCGCCCCAGGGATGGGAAAGCAAAGGTGGGCTCGAGGGCCACTGTGAAAATGTACTAGGATCCAGGAGAAGACCCTGTTGCTGTGTCCCGTTGCTATGTCAGCAGGGTGTTCAGTGGAGAGAGAAGATCCTGGGATCGGGCGTGGAGCACACTGGGTCCTGGGTTCAAGTGCTGTATGACCCTGCATAGTGTAGAGCAGTGGTTGGGAATGGAGGCTCTGGAGCCAGGCTGCCTGGGTTCTCATCCCAGGGTCCCCACTTAATAGATCTCTGGCCTCGACTTCACCTCTCTGAGCCTGTTTTCTTATCAGTAAAATGGGGAATAATAGTTCCTACCCAAAGATTGTTGGAAGCATTAAATGAATGAATCACGTGGAGTACTTAGGAAATTGCCTGGCATATAGTAAGTGCTCAATAAACATAATCTATTATTAGGAAAGACCCATCTGAGTTACAAGATCATCATCACCTGTGCAGTGAAAGGGGTTGTGTTAGATGAGTGATTTCCAGTTATGGGGGCCACAGCTCTCCGGGGAAGGTTTTTTTCCAAGAAGGGACAAAACTATAGAAAATAAAACTTGGTGCAACATTCTGTGGTGTGGCTTACAGAAGATTTGAATGTTTCCCTGAGGGCACAAGTTTACAGAGTTGAGTCACGGGACTAGAGCATCCTTAGATTCCTGGACCCATTATTCTGTGGCTCTGGGGTTATCTTCTCAGTCTGGAGGGTGTAAAGTCCAGGGTAGTCCCATGCTGGATGACTGGGGACCCTGATCCCAAGCCTGGCAGCTTAAGCCTTGGTGCCCAGAGGGTATCTTGGGGTGAATCCCAGGGAGCTGAGCGTCCCGGATTGTCCTGCATCCAGCCTGTCCTTGGGAGGCGGTGGATTTGGGGGATGAGGAAAGAGGGGCCTTCCTAGAAGAAGGCAGGCAGGAAAAGCTCCTTGCCCATCATGTTTACTCAACTGCACTGAATTACGGCTAAATGTCAAGATCTGGCTTCAGGCAATTGCCAAAATCATTTAGGGGTTGACAGAGGAGGGAGGGAGGGGACACGGGGAGCTTGGGGGAGAATGTTCCTGCAATTCTTCAGTCTGAGGTACATTAAGCAGCCATAAGCCATGTCGAGAGCTTGAATTACATTAGAGAGATTATCCTGTTACAGTTCATAATCCTGGATAATATACCGTCTTGGAGCACACCTGCCCATGATAAATCTCACCCCGTAATGGCCTGAGCCTGGGGACCCAGGGAGGCTGGGGCAGCAGGTGAAGTCTAGCATCATGGACACAGCCTTGGCAGAGGTACCTGTGAGACCTCCTGACTCATCCTTGTGCCCCCTACCCCTGCCTCAGCCCGGAGGGAGTGGATGTAGCTGGGAGCTTCAAACTTCTCCATCTCCACTCAAGGCGTTTGGCTCCCTAGCGCCCCTCTAGCCTTAACCCCTACTCCATGAGCCCTCCTTCTGATCCGGCGGGGGACGACAGGCCCTTGGCATCCCTGTCTCCAGGCTCTCCTCTCCCTGAATGTCTTCCCCTTAATCTCTCCAAACCCAACTGGCATTTCATGGTCTGTGAAGACCCCACAGAGAACACACACTGACATCCCCCTTCGTTCCAGCTCATCCCTGGTGAATGGGTGTGACCCCTGCCACCTACCTGTTTCTGAGCATCTGTCTCCCCAGCGAGAGCACAAGTACCACGGAATCAGGAACCATGACTACGGCCACAGCACTTAGCACAGAGAGGCTAGGTAACTTGTCCAAGTTCATGCAACTAGTTAGTGGCAGAATCAGGGTTTGAACCCCGCTTGCCTGGCTCCAGAGTCTCTGCTTTTGGCCATCAGGGAACACTGTCTCTCTAACCTAAAAGCTCTGTCCTGTGTCATGAGGGGGCCTGGCCCCTCTCTCCATGAGCTGCCACATCCTTACTAGGGTCTATTTGCCTTACACCGGGGACCCTCACGAGCCAGAGGGCTGACTCTTGTGGTAGATCTTAGGGCGGGATGGCACCTGAGCCTCCTAGCTTCACCCCCAGCCTTTTCAAGTGGCCCACTCCACCATGTGACCTCACTAACATCCCCATTAACTTGGCAGCCCTGTCCCAGTCCTAACCCCCTCTCTTCTGCTGGTCATCGCTTGGCCCCCAGCTCCTGGCAGGCCTGGAAGTGTCTGGGAGTCTGCTACCTGTCCCCGCTCTCTCTCTGCATGACACCCCTAGCCCCGTCAGCCTCAGATTCTGCTTTACTCCTCCCACCTCCCTTCCCCAGACACACATTCCATGTGTACCTCTACCTGAGGGAATGGGAAGGGCACCTTTCTGGGTCTCCTGGGGTTAGCTATGCTACTGGGGCTTCAGCTGATGCCAGTCACTCCGGGTCTCCTAAAAAGAAGCCACAGCTGCTGTATAGCGAGTGCTAAGTGCCAGGCATCGGGTTGTGCTTTTCACCTGCATCATCTCATCTACCCCAGGCCAGCTCTATGAGACAGGTACTATATAATTTCTATTTTATGTAATTTCTCCAGATGACAAAGTTGAGGCTTAGAGCAGTTAAAAATAGTGTCATAGGTCAACATCCAGTAAAGGGCAGAGCTGGAATTCAAACCCAAGCCTGCTGGTTCCAGAGTACGTGCGCTTAACCCTTGATGCCACACTGCCTCTTTATGGTGAGTGCCAGACACCCTGGGCTGCCTCCCCAGCCCTATCCACACCCCCCCAGGCTCACCTTTCTCCATCCCTTCTCACCCCTGCAGGCATCTCTAGCACCTTCCTCCCTACCTTTCTCTTGCCAAGCTCCAGAACTCCCCTGCATTCCAAGTCACTCAGTGTGTCAAGGATTCATCCCCTCTCTGGGTACCTCCACATCATTCATCCAGCGATGGAACATGACGGTTTGACCATCCACCCATCCATTCATTCCCATCATTCATTCATGGAATCCTGGAATGTGGGGGCTAGAAGGGGCTTTGGAGATTATCTGGTCCAGCGGCTTTTGAACCAGAATGCATTTTTCACAGAAAGCCTTCTGTGGAAGTTCTATAGAGATCAATGAGGGTTGCGGGGTGTGTGTGTGTGTGTGTGTGTGTTGGGAGGTTGGAGGTGGTGTCCAGAGCCCTGCCTTCTCACCCCCACCCCCCTGCTCTATAGTCCCAGAGTGCAATTAGCCCAGGGCTGTGTCCAGACACCCCCAGTCCATAAGAACCTGTTGCTTTCAGTCACTAACCAAGGGATGGCTGGGCTCCTTGCTCTCCGTGGACCCTCAGGACCTCTCCTCTCCACATGAGCTCTCCAGCTGGACAACCAGACTTCTTACACAGCAGCTCAGAGCTCCCTGAAGCACACAAGTGGAAGATTCCAGGCCTTCTTAAGACTAAGGCTCAGAAGTGGAATGACCTCACTTCTGCCGCACCCTCTTGGCTAAATTCAGGGGGAAAAGAAAGAAACCCCACCTCTTAGTGGAGGAATGACAAAGAATTTGCAGTCCTCTTTAACCCACCGCCATCTGTGTGACCTGAGCAAGAAAATTACCGAACCTTCCCAATTTTCCATCTGTGTTCTCATCTGTGAAGAATAAATACATGGAATCCGTGGAAAGTACTTAGAACAGTGCCTGGCACAGAGTAAGGCTGCACTACGTGTTAGCTGGTGCTATTTTTACTTCTCACCCACGTGCCTAGCACCGTGCTAGGTAACTGGTGAGGCTGGGGGAGATCTACAAGAGTAAATGGCAACAACAGTTTATACTCCTGATAATCAATAATCTAGTTCATGAGATAAAATTAACACACGCCGAGATCAAAGTACTAATTCAAGGCATTGTGTAATTCAGGAGCCCATGAGAGGTACAGATAACATACTTGAGGAAGTTGGAGGACAAAGAGACTGGACATGGGGGCTGGGTGGCCAGTCAAGGCTTCAAGGAGGGAGGGGCCCCCCTGGAGGGCCAATGGTTCAGCACAGACTCAGTCCAGCTCCCTGCTTTCAAATCTTAGCTCTGCCACTTTCTGGATGTGTCTCTGTGATCTTGCAAGATGCTCAGCCTCTCTCTGTGGCAGTTTCCTTTCTGTACCATGTATCTATCTTCTAGGGCTCCAGTGAGGAGTAACTGATTTATTTCCTATAAGGGGCAGCAGTGTCTGACATGGGATAGGTGCTCAGCAAGTTGAGTTAATCTCATCATCCCTCACGAGAGGAGACTTTGGCTTGGTGGCGAGAAGGGACAGAGGTCTCCAGGTGGATGGAAACAGTGACTGCATGTGTAAAGCGGGACTATGCCTGTGTCGTGCTCAGGGATGGAGAGAGAGCGCCTCTGCACGGGTGGAGACGTTTTGCGGCTGGGGAGGGGAGTGGGGGGCGTGGGCAGCTGGGGCCAAGGCCGAGAAAAGGGCAGACTGTGGGAGCCTTCAAGCCCAGCTAGGGTAATCTGGACTTGGTCCTTACAGCCTTCTAACAAGGGAGGGCTGCCATCTGGGCTGTGTGTGAAAGGGCCCCCCAGCAGTGGTGTGCAGGTGGATTAAAGACAGAGAGATGGCTTAGGAGACCATGGCCACAATTCAGGCATGAAATGGGCACGTCCTGGACTTGGGTGGAGGTGGAGGGAAAGGGAGGGACTGGACGCCTGGAGAGGGAGTCACTGCAGTTCTGGGGAGCCCCTGCCTCCAGCCCATTCACCCACCACGCCCAGCTGCTGGCTTCTGCCCTGGCTTCCTCCCTTCCGGGCCGGGCTTGAAGGCTGCATTCAGGAAGGGGGAAGCACAGGGCCAGCTCGACCCCCCAGAGAAACGACTGGACCCCATCTGGCCTCACAGTGTGGACTTGGGCCAAAAGGAGCAATTCTGGGAGGGGGAACCCAGCACTGGCTCTGTGTGTGTGTGTGTGTGTGTGTGTGTGTGTGTGTGAGAGAGAGAGAGAGAGAGAGATTGTGTGTGTGTGTAAGAGAGTGTGTATTTGTTGTGTATGCCTGTGTGTGAGAGAGACTGTGAGTGTGTGACAAAGAGAGAAGAGGGAGGACCATATGTCTATTTTCTCTGGGAAACAGATGTCTCCTCAAGTGGGTGAGAGAGTCAGTAAGGCAAGAAGAGAAGTGGGGTTAGAGGACCAGCTCCACATGAGCAAATAAACTGTCCCACGCACAGGGCCCCTGTGTGTGTCAATGTTTCAGATATTTTCCCTTTCTCTCTCTCTCTAAATCTTTCCTTTTCCAGTGTTTCTTCTTTCTCTCTCCCCAGGCTCGCACACCCACGCACAGCCGTAGGCGGTATTCCCTCCGTCTGGTGGCTCGCGTGGCGAGGAGCTGGGGTGCCCCCTTCCTTTGCTCAGGCTTTTCCTGGGCGGGGGCGGCGGTCAGAGCCCAACCAGCAGCGGGCTAGGGCAAGAGACCAGGTCATTCTCCCCATCTTGTCTCTGCCCAGCTTGCCTTGTGGCCCCACCCTTCCCTCCGCCTCTTCCCCAACAAACACTTGAGCACCAATGATGCGCAAGGCACTGGTCCAGGCCCGGGGGCCCAGGGGCCAGCCGATTCCGAAGTCCTGCCTGCCCAGCACCCTTGCTTTGGGAGAGTGGGATGGGAAGGGAACGTGTCTCGCTTACTATCCAGGCATGATGTGCCAGAACGGAAATCCCCCTCTTCGCTCCTTTCTCTGGTTTGTCCTGGTGCTTCCCGGTTTGGTTCTCTGCTCTTCTACCGGCCTTCCTGGTGAAAAACGCAGAGACGTTGGAGCCAGAGAGGCCTGGGTTTACATCCCAGCTCTGCCTCTTTCAGGCTGTGGGATCTGCAACAAGAAGAAGCTTCACCTCTCTGGCCTCTGGATTTCCTCGTCCAGATTGTAACATTTATTGCTGAGTTGTTGGGAGAATGAAATTAGAAAATGAGCCAGAGTGCCTAGCAAAGCCATTTTCTCCCTTTTTGGTCTTGCTTCTTTTTTCTTGTCCCTTTTCTTTTATTTATTTAGGAAAAATGTACTGAGACTTCAATATGCTGGAACTGCGGGACGGGGAGAGGGCGGGAGTCCTGGTATCCGCTCTCCAGGAAACAAGATTCCAGCCAGAGCCTGGCAGCCCATCCCCTGGCCTCTGCTTCCTCACAGCCCATCTTCATCCCTTGGGAAGTGGGGAGCACCGAGGGCTTCTGAGCAGGGCAGTGACACCTGTGCTTTAGGACAGGGACCCGGGGTTAGTGCCGAGAGATGGGGAGGAAGGGGGGCAGCCGACGGGGCACTGCCAAAGCCCTCCCGTCACTCCTCTTTCTCTCCATCTTCCCTTCTCCCTCCCTGTGACACTCTTCTCTCTCTCCCTCCCTCTCTCTTCTCCTCTCCCTCCATTCCTCTCTCCCCTTCGGCTCCCCCTGCGGCTTGCCAGCTGCCAGCAGATGACATCTCCTTTCATGTTTGGGGCTGAGCACGGCTTTGAATGTTCGTTTGATTCCGTTAAGATAATAGCTGGTTCACTGTCAGAGGCAGACTGATCAGTTAAAACCTTAATCACTGCCTGTCTCCTCACATGGCTCTTACTTTTTAAGAGATTAATCCCCTCAGCCCTGCTCCAGCTCACATACGCCTGGGCGGGTGGCGGGGGGGGGGGGGGGGGGTGGGGGTGGGGGGGCGGAAAGGCAAGGTTTGTGCTGTCCTTATTATTGTTGTCGTTGTTGTCACCCTCATTACTCTGCATGTTAACTCCCTCCCTCTGTTCTTTCAACTGTTCCTTTCTTTCTCTTTTAACCCCCTTTGGAACCCCAATCTTCCCCCAGCTCACTTGTGTTCTCTCTCTCTCTCACACACACACACACACACACACTCAGCTGTGGCTCTCCAGACAGAGTGTGAGCACAGGGACAGGACACGGTCCAGGCACATGCAGAGCGGGGTGGCTGGAGGATGCAGCTCTGTGCCACGGGCAGAGCCCGATCTTTGGAGTCAGACAGACCTGCCCCACCCCTCCCTCAAGTATTCACATGCTATGTGACCTTGGAGAGGAGCCTCAGTTTCCTCATCTGTAAAATGGGCATGAGAACACTCCCTTTGGGGAGGCTGTGAGCACCGAATACAAGAAAACATGTAGGGTACCCACAGCAGGGCCTGGCACAGGGCAGGGGTGCAGTGTCTTTCTCATTCTTCGTTCCTGCCTCCCCGATTCTATGGAAAGATCCTTCCCAGAGGTTGCTCTGTCCCTCCCAGAAGATGACGTCTCTTCTCTAGGCTCTTTTGCAGACGCTCCTCATGGGATCACCTGTCTCAGTCGACAGGTCTTACCCGGGATCCAGGAAGGAGATTCTGCTCGATGCCGACCCGTAAAGGGAACGTTAGGGACCAGAGAGGTCTGGCATGCCCATCGTTGGTGTCATTCTGTCATTCCTTCACAGCAAGGCATTAGGAGTTTGGGGTCTGGAGGCAGAATGCCTGGGTTTGAATTGCTTGCTAGTTGGATACCTTGGATGAGTCCGGGACTCAGTTTCCTTTTCTAAAACAGGAGTAATGATAGCACTTAGCACTTAGTGCCTGGCACAGTAAGTGCTATATAAGTGTTAGTCATGCCTGTTCAGTAAAGATGCCTGGGAGCGCTAAGGATGCAGAGTTGAACAGGACATGGTCCCGTTGCCAGGATGAGCCTGGCCTCGCGCAGAGGCTGACAAGTCAGCCGCAATTATGGTCTCATGTGGAGGACAAGTGGCCCAACCTCAGGGGTGAGGGGCAGCCTCCTGGCAGAAATAGATGGTGAGCTCCATGGCGGTAGGACTTTGTTTTTCCCACTGCTGTGTCCCCAGTGCCTAGAATGGGGCCTGGCGCAGAGTAAGAGCTGTCAGTCTTTGCTGGACGGACAAGCGAAGAGCCAGCTGGGCTACATCCTAAAGGAAGAGTAGGTGACAACCCTCCCCTCCCTGGGTCTCAGTCTTCTCATATGTGAGAAAAGGGCTTGGACTGGAGTCCAGAGGTCCTGCTGGCTATCCTAGAAATCCATGCCCACTGACAGGGGTGGGCTGTGGATGAGGGTAATGAAGGTGGGGGTAGAGGTGGGGGATGGGAAGAATGAGGAGGATGGGGTAGTGGTGGAGGTGGGGATGGGGGATGGGCAAGTACAGGGGAGGGTGGTGGGTTCTGCTCCTGTTTAGAGACGGGGCTGGAAAGAGTTAGGGGGCCTGAAACATCCCCCTCCACTTGCCAACACCGCAGTAGGCGGCCTGGGGTTAACGGCGTGACACTCCTGCGGCAGTCGGTCCGATGGGCTTGTGATGCCTTTTCTAATTTGGTGAGCGCTGGAGATTAGAAGGCAGGGAGAAGAGTTTTCCTCTCACAGGTTATTATCCTGCCAACTCCCTGGGCGCCCAAGGGAGGGAGTCAGCGTGTTCCAGGAGAAAAGGAAGCAGGTCCTGGCATTCTGGATCGAGTGCCCCTGGGGAGCGGGGAGGGAGCCAAGGCTGGTGCAAATAAAATTGATGCTATTAATGGATCTGGTGCTGGTTGAAATGGGAGCAGCAGCCATCTCATCGGCAGCAGAACCGGTGGGAGGAGGGAAGGGGGCTTCTTGGAAGTAGAACTTACAGATGCTAAGCATCTTTGGCTTGAAGGGACCCCAGATTTGCCTTTTCCTGAAGAAGAGGGGCATCCTCACTGTGCGGGTCACATGGTCCTTCTCCCCCGACTCCGCCCCTCCTCAGTCTAGGCCAAGGGTCCGGAGGTCTGTGTTGAGGCCAATCCCAGTTCCTTGGGGAAAGACCAATGCCTCCGGGTTGCAGGTCACATGGACGTGGATCTAGAGAATTCCATCACACACCTGGCTCTGCTCTCAGCTCACACTAGGGGAGGGAGAGGCAGGCTGGGGGTGAGGGGCTGGCTAGTCTGGACTCAGTAGAGGGCCCAGGATGGCCCTCCTGGCCAGAAGGAGCATCCACTGAGGCCCGTGTCTGATGACTAAAGTCCCCCTTAGCCCGTCCCAGCTGGGCTAAGGCTGAGTGGTGTCATGGAAGGGCGCCAGCCTGGAGGCCAGGAGTGCTGAGTCCTAGCTCTCCCCTGACCCACTGACAAGCTGGGTGACCTCAGCCTGGAGACCACCTCTCTTCGGGCTTCACTTTCCCCAACGTGCTGAGGATCTGTACACGCTGTTGTTTTGGGTCCTGGCGGAGGCTGTGGCCTGTGTTAAAGTGTGTCTGCCCTTCAGGTCTCACATCAGTTCCTCTGGGAGCGTCTCTACTCAGTCACAGCTGAGACTTCTGGGCTTAGGGGACAGGGCAGGGGGGAAGGGAACGGGGGTGGGGTGGGGCTGCCGTGGGAGGGACATAGCACTGGAGGAGCCTTGGGAAGGCGGGTGGGAGAGAAGCACAGTCCACGATGCCCACTGGGCTGTCTGCCAGCCCCCTGGGTGAGGAGGGGTTCCTCATCTGCCTGGTGGGCAGCCATGAAGGTCTGGCCAGTGGTGGCCTCATGAGGTGCCCTTTCCAGACCAGTGGAATACCTAATTATTAGACACCCCAAGTGAACCTTTTAAATATCTCCACATGTGACAAAATTATTGTCATAATAAATAATAATAATAAATATTGGGAAATACCAGACAGTGAAAATGTTCTTTCATTAAACCGTATATAAACCCACCAAACAATAAGTAATAAATAACATGAATATTACACTACAGAAAAGAGGAAAGTGATTAATACATTAAAATTATATTAACGGCTTTTTTGGGGGGAGGAGAAGGAAACACTTGAAGAAAAGCTCCCCAAAGGGTGACGCTTCAAAGTTGCAGAGAACGATTTGCATAGAGAATGACAGGACCAAGTCTGTGACTTTGTAATCACTGCATATCATGGTTTATTTTGGAATCTACCGTTTAAACGCAGGGGTGTGTAGAACTCTGGGAACTGAGACGACAGTGACTGAAGCCAGGCTAATGACCCTGAATCGTTACAAACTTACTCTGGAAGGGAAGAGTGGAGTGAGTTCTGTGTGCTCCAGGCTGGCTGTATGCAGAGGAGTTCTTCAAAGGAACTATCCCGTACAATATTTATGAAAGAATAAGTAACAGAGATGCACTCATTTGAAGTTCATATCTATATTATGGAAACTCAACAGTAACCGCAGTAATTGCTTAGAACATAGCACAACAGAAGAATTTTTTTTTCCAAGGGAGCAATATTTTATCACTGACACAGAATTGCTGGCGCTCGGTGATAAGAAAAAAGCAGACCGACCGACTTTTAGTCGATTTTATTATTGTTTTAAAGTTCTCTACACACAATGAACCTCTTCTTTGCCTGCACCTGAGGCAGACTGTTCCCTCTGTCCCCAACCTCGGTTCTCCACTGGGCTTTGCACATTCAAACCCCTTATTCCAGAAATCTTGGCTCCAAACCCTTCCCAATCAGGGCAAGTTAAGAAAACAGAGGCAAATAGCAATACATGTTAATCACCATCATCGTTGTTATTTTTGAAAAGTAAAGAACCTAGCAAATTTCACAGGACCCATACCATGGTCTAAGCATTATGTTTAGTACGTCACATCCATTAGCTCGTTTGATCCTCACAATCATCTTGGGAGGTAGGTTTTATTAAGCCCATTTTATTGATGAGGAAACTGAGGCTTATGGGGATTGCATACTTCAGTTTACATAGATGGCAAGCATCAGAGATGAATTCAAACTCCAAAGCCCATGCTCTTACCCGCTATGCAATGGACAATTACAAGGCTTTATTTGATTACGCATCCAATGAGTAGAGCCAGCAATGTTGCAGACACTCAGAGGGCAGGGGGTCATTTTGAAAGGCCGAGGGCGTCAGAGAAGACTTCCTGGAGGAGGATGCTCTTCATTTAGGCTTTTATTTTCATTTTTTTTTGTTGTTGTTGTTTGTTTGTTTTTGCGGTACGCGGGCCTCGCACTGTTGTGGCATCTCCCATTGCAGAGCACAGGCTCCGGACGCACACGCTCAGCGGCCATGGCTCACGGGCCCAGCCGTTCCGCGGCACGTGGGATCCTCCCGGACCGGGGCACAAATCCGTGTGCCCTGCATCGGCAGGCGGACTCCCAACTACTGCGCCATCAGGGAAGCCCTTTTTTTTCATTTTTAAAAAAATTTTTGGCTGTGCTGTGCGGCTTGCGGGATCTTAGTTCCCTGACCAGAGATCGAACTGGAGCCCTCAGCAGTGAAAGCCTGGAGTCCTAACCACTGGACCACCAGGGAGTTCCTTCCACTTAGGCTTTAAAGCAGACTGCCCTCGGGAGCAGCACCTTCCCTGCTCATCCAGGTAAAACATGCTTTGTCTTGGTGACTGGTCAGGACGGAGCTCCTAGTGCCATCCCAGGCCCAAATCTTTTCCTTCTCTCTGAAGACTCAGCCTCCCGCCACAAGGCCACCTCTGTCTCCCAGTCAGTCTTGCTTCCTCCACCACTCCTGCCTCTGGTTAACCCTTACCTGATTCTGCCCTGCATTGCACTCACTTGTAGACACCAAACAATCCCTCCCACCACCCCACCACCCCCTACACAGACAGAAGGGCTTTATTTCTATTTTACTTTATTTATCAAACACTTATTGAGTGCTTACTGTGTTCCAGGCCTCTTCTAAATAATTTCAAACATTAGCTATTAAATCCTCATCATAAGACTATGAGGTAGTTACGATTACTGCCTCCATTTTACAGATGGGGAAACTGAGGCACAGATATTCACTTATTAAATAGCAGTTGAGATTTAAACCTAGGCAGTCTGACAGCAAACTGTGTATTTAACTACCAAGGTAAGCTTTGAGAGTAGGAAGTGTTCCTTAGTCTTTTCTGCAGACTGGACAAACCTGGGCATCAGGTCTTCTTCCTACAGTGTCAGATGATATGGAAATTTTCCTTTGAATGAATTGAACCAGGTGAGTCTGACACCTGGTTCCTGACACCATGGGGGTCCAACTGGAAGCAGTGGTTCTCAGCTGGGGATGGTTTGTCTCCCTCCTCCTTGGGGACATTTGACAATTTCTGGAGGCATCTGTGGTTATCACAACTGGGAAGAGAAGTGTGTGTGTGATGCCAGCACCTAGTGAGTAGAGGCTAGGGATGCTGCTAAACAGCCTGTAATGCACAGACCAGCCCCTGAGTCTCAGTTTTCTCATCTCTAAAGCAGGCTTTGGTCAGGGTCAACCAAGATAATGGCTAGGAAGGTAACTGTTGTTGTGACCATTACGGGGCGGGACTTGGGGTGAATCTTGCAGGCTTAAGTCTGCCTGTTCCTGATCCCTGCAGGAGTTGCTGCTTGTGTTGGTGGTGGGGGGGAGGGGGACAGACCTTGCTCCTCCCTCTCAGGAAAAGGGAAGGAGGGATGGGGAGTCCCACTAGGCGTCCCAGGCCTGCAGGTCTTTAGGAACAGTAGGCAGAGGAGCCAGGGGTCCGGGAGGCGCTCAGAGGCCAGCAGCAAACCGAGCTCTGTCCCACCGGGGCCTGGAAGCCACTTCCCCAGACAGGGGCAATTATCACAATCAAACAGTTGACACCAATTACGCACCAGGCCGAGAGGCGATGGCGGCTGTGCGGCAGCCTCGGCTTTGCATTTCTTAATGCGGACTGACAGACGCTGACCCTAGGGGGCACCGAGCTTGCCAGCTCTCAGCTGTTTCTGAGGCACCAATTTTGAGAGCCAAATTACTGCCAGGGCCCGCCCGTTCGCAGCACAGACCTGCCTCTGGAAGGCAGAAGCATTCACGCCTCCAGGGTCCCCATAATCGGCAGCGCAGGGCTCACGGGGCTTGGCTGGAACTGCCCTTCCCCGGAGGGCTGAGGATGCGCAGTGGGCCAGGTGCGCTGGGTCCTGAGGGAAGCGTCCACCAGGTCCCTGCCGCCCCACTCAGGGAACCCACCGAGCACCGTGGAGGGGGCGCTCAGCTTCACTCTATGTGTCCTACACTGTGAGGTCTCACTCTTTGTCCCGCATCCCCTAGGGAGGAGAGAGCAGGAGGGTCTTTTAGGAAGTGGAGCTCTCCCCATCAGAAGCTGGTCCTGGACAGTTTCTTTTCTTTTGGGTGGCAGGGAGGGCGGGTATTAAGCAGTGCTTACCATGCTGTTGTGCTGGGCACGCAGGAGTGTCAGCCATGCACCGAGGGGCTCGGCTACAGGCAGCAGAGGCCACAAACCCAGCCTGCACGGTGAGGGTGTGAGGATGGACAGGCCTGCGTTCATGCCATGCTGTAGGTCAGTCAGGGACCTGTGGAGCTTTAGTTTCCTGACCTGTAAGGGCCTTCCAGTTTTAGGATCCCTCAAAGCAGGAGTTACCTCCTGATAAGGCCACAGGGAAGTCTGGGTCAGGATTCCTCGAACTTCAAGCATTGAGATGATCAGGGCAACATGCTTTCCCTCCGTTTACTTCCAACTTCATCCACCTCCCCCTTACGGGGTGCAAATTCCTGCTCGTCCCCCCACCTCTGCTCAGTCCCAGGCACTCCGGAAGACTACTGGGTGGTGAAGGAGAAATGAATCCAGTTCGGGGCTGGTCTTTTAAGTCCCCAGCTTTGACAAAGTAAGCCCTCTGCCCATCAGTGCCTCTCAGCCTCCCCGAGGCTGGTTGCCCTCTGTGCACCTGAGACACACAGTGCTAGGAGGCACTAGGCTCTGTGAGAGGGGGTGCCTGGCCGTCTAACGTGTCTCCTCTTTGCCCCCAGACCCTCCCTGGGCCCCATGCCAGCCAACCATCAGGCCTGCCTGAAAGTCAAGGACTGCGATGGGAGGGGTGCCTTCAGGGGTAGGAAGACTCACCATCCGTGCCCAGCGGCCTCTTTGCCACTGGGGTAGGAGGCGGATCGCTTTACAAGAGGACCTTCCCAGGCGAAGAGTGCACGTGCCCCCCAACCCACAGAGTCCCCAACACGCCCCTTGAGCTTCCCACTACCCCCTCTGGACTGCCAGCCCCGTCTCTTAGATGCACATCCATCCTATTTTCCGATCTTGTGAAAAAGAACCCTTTTTGGAAAACTGAGCATTCCTCCCTCCCCCAACGGTGTTTGGACTTCCCCACTGTTCAAACGGAAAAACAGAGGATTCAGCAGGGGCAGGGCGCCACTGATGGGAGAACTCCAGCTCGGCACATCAGGGGCACCTCCTGCGTGCTCGTGTAGGGGTCCGTCCTTGGGCTGGCCATCCTCTGCCCAGTCATGAGGATGGAGTAGCGCCAGGGTAACTGCCCTACTTCCGAGACGTGGCCTGGGGACCCCATTGAAGTCCCAGCGGCTCTCCTGGCCTGGGCGTCTGGGCTGAAACCACAGTTTCCGCGCGGGTATCCGGGGCCACTCTCCTGCGTCCGGCTCAGACCCGGCGGCCCAGGGATCCTGATTCTAGGCCTTCAACTCGGAGCCGCCAGAGTCGAGTCGTTGGCGCTAGAGCATTCAGGGCTCTGCCCCGAGATCAGGGCAGCCGGGGCGTGGCGGCGTCCCCTCGGGCCCTGCCGCCACATGCGCGTTCCGTCGGGCAGCCGCATTAGTCACCGTCCCCGCCTCGTGTGGCGCCCGGCCCAGGAGGCCGGGCCTGGGTGCCAAGCGGAAGCGGGTGAGATCCCGCCGTGCGCCGCCGGGAGGAAAGGAGCCCGAGCCCCTGTGCCGGGTGGGACACCCCGGCCACAGCGCGCCCGCCCCCAAAGCTGGGCGACATTAAACCCGGAGCGTGGCGATTCCCCGGGCCTCCGCGAGGGCGGGCGACGCCCCTGACAAGGACCGGGAGTGTTTATCTGTATATCGTGTCAGCAAGTGCATCGGCTTTAAAAGGCCAAGCGGGGTTCCTGGGGATTAAGGATCAGACACAGGGAGCCCTGTTCTCTCTGTCTCCGCCCTCTTTCCCACCCCAGGAACAAGAAAAAGAAAAATCTGTTGGAAATGCACTTCCCCCCCCCCCCCCCGCCACTCCCCCCCCCCTTTCCTCTGCTTTCACCGACTTAAAAGAAAAATAAAATACATTCCAGGAACTGGGACGGCTGCGGAGCAAACTCAAACCAGAAAATTCTTAAAGATGTTTTAATGACTTAAACACAGGGCCGGTTTGTGTCTAAAAGTTTCCACATTAAAAAAAAAAAAAAGAAAAGAAAAAGAAGAAGAAAGAAAAGAAAATTCAATATTAAATATCCTTCCACCACCTCCTGGGCCCCTCCACCAGGCCCTCCTGGTTCCTCTCGCCTTCTGGGGGCTCCACGTCCCCATTTTCCTCTGCATCTTTGCCTTCAGCTGTGGGCTATTAGCACCCGGTGTGAACAGAGACCAGACCCCTCTATAAACTTTATATTCACATTCCAAAAACGAAAAAACAAGGAAAAGGGAGAAAAACAACACCCTTAGGTACAGGCCCAAATGTTCCTGCGAGCTGAGGCTTTCCCCTCCCCCCAGGCTCAGGGTCAGAACTGTTAACCGGCAGCTGACAGATTTTTACAACACGAATTAGACCCTCGTTTGACTCAGGATTAGGTCTATCTTCCATCTCATTACTGCTCTGCCTTGTTGGAGCCCCCTTTCTTGGAGGTGGGGAGTTGCAGATAGGTCTTTGGGGTCCCGTCAGAATTCTCGCTCTCTGAGCTGGGGTGGGATGGGATGAGGAGACAGGGAGACACAGGTAACTGGTGAGACTTGGGATCCTGGACGGGGCTGGGGGTGGCTAGCTGGAGGGCCTGAATGAGTTTCTTGAGGCATTTGTCAGGTGGAGTGAACCAGACACCTGCCTTGTGATACGGGTAAGTTATGTGGTGGGTAAGGCAGGTGCTGGGTTAGAGATTGATCTTCTCATTATTCCAAGGGATCGCAAACCTTGGGAACAACAATAGTGATTGCAATGTTTACTGAGCACTTGCTATATGCCATTTTGTATTTAATCCTCAAATTAAACCCACGATGTGGGCACTATCGTTATTATGCCCATTTCACAGATGAGGATGCTGAGGCTTAGAGAGGGTAGGAAATTTACCCGAGGACCCTGCCAGTAAGTAGGAGAGTCAGGATTCAAATCTGGCACTGGACGAGTCTAGAGCCTGAGCCTTCAGGTCAAACTGCCTCTAATGCCAAGATCACAGTGGGTGCCTACTACGTAAACATCTATCTCTAATCTCTTTGTTTCCATTTCACTCACTAACTGAATTTTAGGAACTTTAAGCCTGAATTCCTGCTGGTAGAGTTCTGACCATCTCCTGTTATCTAGTGTGAGACGAAGACCAGCAATCATCCTCTCATCCTGGATCTACCTCTGGGATTCAAGAGCTGTTAGGATAGGATCCTGGTTGGGTGACTGGCTTCTCTCTTATTCTTCCTGTATCCAAAGAAGCACTTTACAGGGTGTAATTTCTAATGAAGGCAGTTAGGCATTTGCCAAGAGGCCTGGGGAGAGAGAGGGGCTTTCATGTCACCAGAATGGAGAAGGTCTGGAGGAGCTGGAGCCCTGGGCAACTGCCCAGATGTTTGGCCTCTGGGAGCTTGACTACAGAGGTAGCTCCAGCTGCTTATGCCCGTCTTCTCCTCGTGAAGGTCAGCACAGGGTGGGGAGAGGGGAGGGTGGTGGAGCTACTGGTGTCTGGACACCAAGGACACAGTGACACTTTAGTATTCTCAGCTCAAGGGCTCGTCATGGGAAAAGCTGCTTTATGGACACAACTTACTACTCAAGGGTCAGCCCAGAGCAGAAAAATGTCTGGGAATTCTGGAGCCATTCAGAGTCTTTTTTTTTTTTTTTTTTTAAGTGGAAATTTGAGGAAATTTTGAAGCATATGTAACACTTTGACTTTAAGTGTCCTTAACAAAGTTAAATCACTTTGTCAGTTTAGGAATGTAAAAATGCTTTATGTATAACTTGGTTTGCTCATAAAATCTTCATTTGGGTGTATTTAGAAACATGAGGCCAGAGAAAGGAAAGTTGAAATTTGAGGAGAAACCTCCAACCCTCTGACATGGAGTGAGAAAACAAATAGAAGTTTCTTTATAAATTTTGTTTGTCTCCTCGTGTGGTTAAGCACATGTGTGGTGCTGGAGGTTGGGGGTCAGAGACTGCCCCCCATATCTCAGGAGGGAGCCACCTAAGGAACAGGGCAGGGAGAAGGAGAAACATACAGAGAACTGACAAGGGCAGCAGAGCCAGGGAGGCTGGAGCTGAGTTTTCCTAGGGATTTTGGAGGAGGAGCCGCATGGCTCTGTGCAAAGGGTAGGTCATTGCCCTCATGGCAAAGTCACCCCATTCCCAGCTGAGACTGAAGTTTCAATGTCTTCCTATTATATTGGTCCACCCCCGACAACGTTTTCTTCTTCTCCTAGTCTTCCTTTTTTCTAGTCTTCTTGCTACCCTCTGACTTCTAACCTTTTCCCCCTGGAGCAGAGAGTCTCCCTGAAGTTCTCCAAAAGCTCCCAAACTTGGTTCATTCCAAGCAACATTTATTAGGATCCTTCAGGGATAGGGACGTGAATTAGACCCTGTCTTTGTCCTTGGGTGCCAGGTGCAGGCCGAGTCAGAAGAGGATAACTGCTATTTATTGAGTACTTTCTATGTGCCAGGTACTGTATTAAGTGATATATGTATTACAGTAACACAGTTAAACTCAAGAGTTGAGTCTCATTAAATCCATTTTACAGATAGTGAATCTGAGGCACAGATTGATTAAGTAACTTGCTCAAGGTCAACTGGGGTTTGAACTCAGGCAGTCTGGGCTCCACATCTGTGCCCTTAACCATGCCAGTATCCCAAGGCCAGGGGTGTTCCCAGGATGCTTGATGATCACTGGGGATAGCACTGTCCCTGTCCTTGGGCATCTCAAAAGGCCTCTTTGAGGAGATGACCCCTGGGTGGCTGCAGAGACAAAGGAAATGGGATAGAACATTCCAGGCTGAAAGGATGGGAGAGAGAGACATCACAGTATAAAGTCCAGTATCGCATGTCAGGAGATAAACCATTTTTGGAATTTCTAGAATGTAAATAAAGTGTGAGGTCAGAGCACACAGGGGAGGAGACTGGGGAGACAGGTAGGAGAAGGACCAGACCATGGTGAGCTTGTCCCATGCTTGGAGTTGAAGGTATCTTCTGGAGGGGATGAACAGCCATCCAAGGGTTTATGCCAGGGAATGAGGCAAGAAATGTGCATTCTTGATAGAATTATCTGGGGGAGGGGAACATTGTGGAGAAAGGACCAGACAGAGGTGAGACTGGAGGCATGAACACCAACTGGGAGTTGAATGGGGAATCTGAATAGACAACTTAACATTGGGAATGGAGAAATGGCTTGAACTAGAGGCAAGAAAATTTTGTTTCCTTTCATTTACTACTTATAGTCTGCCTTATTCCATTAAAGATTCTCAACTAGACCTCTGACTTCCTAAATTCTTCCCAGAATGTTTCCTTATTTTCCCCCCACTAATTGCTCACCGCTGGGTAAGTTGGCCCAGTTCACATTACTCAGTTTCTTCTCTGAAAACTGGCCTATTTATTACAGCGAGGTGACCATGCAAGCTGGTGGCTGAGTTCAGTCCTGATTCCCACCTGTTACACAACTATTAATAGCACTCCCTTTTACTCTGCAAAGTGTTCTGCTTTGAACTATGTGGTCACCCTACTTAAAGCACATACATGAAAAACAATTGCGACAAAGCCTTGAATCTAGAGGGTTGAGTGAGTAACAGAATTAGGTCCTGAGCCCAGGTTTCCTGACTCCTAGTTCAAAGCTCCCTTCACTTCCCCATGTCTCATCCCCAGTCTTCCCCTTTTCCTAGGGAGCATCTTCTCAGCCCTTCCACTCATCACGGATGCCCTGCACCCCTATCCAGCAACGGAAAGGAGTGGGGAGAGGCATGTCTTTCATCCACATATACAGATCTGAAGATGGAGAAAGTTTAAGTTTCACAGCCCCGGAGATAAAGAGAATCCGAGAGTGAATGCTGGGAAAACATGGGGGGAAGCAGCGTGGTGTGAGAGGGAGACCCTGGAGGATGTTTCAGTAGGTTAATAACCTAAGCTGTTGCCAAGCTGAAATTAGAAAGAGGAAGGCTCTGCCTTCCGAATGTGGAGGAGGGGGGCTAATCCTGTCCTTTGATAAATGGATCACATTCTAGCAAAATGAGATGCTCCGCCCCAGTAGCTGCAGTGGGACATTGGGCTGGGGAGGCGGGGGGTGGGTAGGGGGCCTCCGGAGCCCCAGCAATGAGGTTAAGATGCAGAACTGTGAGGCGTGGGTACATTAGCGATGAAATTGCAGTCACTTTGGTGGCTCTTTATTAAATAACCTGCAATAGAGACGATGGGCAGAGGTACCAGGCTCAGTTTGGACTATTCACCTCCCCACCAGCCTTTCTGGAGACCTGTCCCCTCCCCCTGCCTTCCTGGGCCCTCTCTGATCAAGTCCCCAGCTCTGCTCTTTCCCCTTGTCACTCATTTCTTTGGTTCAGACCTGGGCTGGCGCGGCCGTAAGCAGCAGCAGCTTTTAGTGCCTCTGCATGTGTGATGCTTTTGAGGCTCCCAGGGAGAGTTCAGGGACTCTTCTCCCCACCTCTCCCTTCCCAGTGTCCTCCATCTCTGGGTAGCAGCCTGGAGTGAAGAAGTCACTTGCCTTTTGTACATTTCAGGAAGGGCCAGTGCTGGCTGGGTCTCCCCACAGAGGGGTGGCCTCCTGGGAGCCTCTGGGTGTGCTAAATGTTCAACCACTCCCAGCTCTCCAGGGATGTATTTTTAAAAATCTCTTTAATTCATAGACTTTTACACCTCCGGAGGTCTCAGAGACAGGAACTGGCCCGTGCAAGCTTAAAACGAGCTCCCTTCCTCCCAATTACTCCCCCACCCCCACCTTCAAGTCTACCAAATGTTGAGTGAAAGGCCAGACATAATTTGGTGGAATGATTTTCTGAAAGGGAAGACAGCTCGAGGAGGTTAGGCAAAGCTCTTGAAACCTAACTCAAATGATGCAATGACAGTTTATCCCAATTCTCTCCATCTTTCATTGGGGAAAAAATTACTGAGCTTTTTATACATGCTGGGCAAAATCCTAGGCATTGGGGATTTACAGAGAAAGGGGATATAGCCCTGTTCCTCAAATCGCTCAGTTTGGTGGAGGAAACTGATGATAATAATTACGTGCTTATTAGAGCTGTGACAGAGCACTTCATATATATCACAACATATGAATACGTGTAACATATGCATCATTTAATTCTCACAACAACCCTATGAAACCACTACTATTACTGTCTACCATTGAATAGCGAGAAAATGAGGCACAGAGAGGTTTTGGAACTTATTCAAGGTCACACAGCTAGTAAGTGGTAGAGCTGGGATTTGAACCCAGGCTGTTTGTCTCTAGCTCCAGAATTTGTGCTCTTAAAAACTAAATTACAGGGGCTTCCCTTGTGGCGCAGTGGTTGGGAGTCCGCCTGCCGATGCAGGGGACACGGGTTCGTGCCCCGGTCCGGGAAGATCCCACATGCCGCGGAGCGGCTGGGCCCGTGAGCCATGGCCGCTGAGGCTGTGCGTCCGGAGCCTGTGCTCCGCAACGGGAGAGGCCACAGCAGTGAGAGGCCCGCGTACCGCAAAACAAAAAACAAACACTAAATTACAAGTCAGTATAATTTTCATGGCGAGGGAAGGGAGGTGGCTAGTATTAGACCAGAAGGAGATGTTCAAGATAATCCAGACAAACCCGAATACCAGCTGAGAAACTGAGGCTCTGAGAAGTTGAGTGACTTTCCCAATGTTAGCATTACTAAGTGGGCGTTGAACTCACACCACCCATTCTCTTTCCCTTCCTCTATTGCTGCCAGGAATCTGGGAGAGCTGCACCCAGCAGGGGAAGGACATTCTAGGAAAGGAGCCTGGCAGGGACCAAGATGGAGACCCAAGATCCTGGCAGGTTCTGGAAACAGCAAGTAGAGTGGGTGTGGCGGGAGCACCTGAACTTGGGGCAGGGAAGGATGAGGGTGGAAAGGCGGGGTGGGGACAGATTGGAAAGGGCCAGGATATTTTGCTAAGGCAAAGGGGAGTTATGAAGGATGCCATGATCAAATGCACTTCACTTATGTTCTCTCTGGCCATTGTGTGGAGGGAAACAAGGAGACATCCAGAAGACTGGCTTGGGGGCATCGCTGGGGATGCTCTGGTGTGAACAGGACATTCACAAAGGTGGTAAGAAGAGCATGTAACAAGAACAGAAAGGGGGACATAGAAACTCCTCGTAGGCTAGAGCCCTAACTTAAAATTTTCAAAAAGAAAGTTAAAGAGAAGAAAGTGTCAGGAGGAGTTGAAAAGCCTTGGACCAACGGGGTTTTGCTAATAGATAAGAGCAAGAGTGAGAGCTTTCAACCTGTATTTTGCACTCATCTTCACAAGGAGAAGAATCTTTGGATGGAGGAGTGGAAGGTAAACAGTAGTAAGAGAGAGCAGAAGCTTGAGAAGGGCTAAGAGGCTGTGAGGCAGCACTTGGGCTCTCTAAGCAAATTCAAGTCTCCCGCGAGAGACCCAGGGAAAGAGCTCGACCAAGGCACGTCAGTATCCTTGGAGTGATCAGGGAGGATGGGGATTCCGCAAACCGCTGACCAGCTGTCTGACACTGACCTCAGTTATGATTCCAGATAGGGTTCCTGAGGGCATGCTTGTGACAGTCTCCCTGGCTTCTGTCATAATTGTTCAAGCAACTTTAAAAAATAAGTTATATATAGTTTAACAAAAACAATACATGTGGATAGTTTAAAAAGTCAAGCAATGCTCAAAAGCTCACCACACAACCCAGCGGTCTCCTGTGCTTCACTCCCCATGCTGGTTACTTGCCAGGCTCACTAGAGGCACCATCCTCAAACCTTTTCGTTTTTTCTTTTAGCTTTTCAACATGTTTTGGTATTTACTTCTATATTTTAAAGTAACATGCCTATGAGGCTGTCTCTTGATTCATTCCTTTTAGATTGTTTTGTAAACTTCACCCGGTGAACGGTTCAGAGCTCATGGAAGAGTGCATTTCTGACACGCCTTCCGGTGAGAGAGGGACACGTGATTGTTTCTGGCCAATGAGAGTGTAAGAGGAAGTGATAAGTATCACTTTTGAGACAGGAAAAGCTCAAATGTGCTTCTTTAGTCTCTGCCCTGCCATGGGATTGAGGATGCCATGTATTCCAGTTGGGGTAGCTACAAATTGGTAGAGCCACTCACTGAGTCTCTGAATGACCGTATGGAGCAGAACCCCTGACAACCCACATGAGAATAATGTGAGAAAGACATAAACTTTTATTATGTTATGTCATTTAGATTTTGGAGTTGTTACTATAGAATAACTCCATCCAACCTAATATATACCTTATGAGTTTAGCTCACTTATACCCCTTCTCCAAAGCCTACTAATTACATTTCAATTTTCAACAACTTTGTATAAGATATACCGTATTACATTTTTCTACTCTGTCACACTGTAATTGATCAGTTCCATTCTTCTTTTTTCTCGGAGAGAGATCTCCTGGAGCGCTTCAAACTTCTGCTGTAATATGGACTGAAGGCTTTTGAGATCTATACAATTGTTCTTCCCTGTATTCTGGATTCCATGTTGTCTTCTTTTTTGGTTTAATTTCTCTTTTGGGTGGAGCACATTTTCCAGCAGCTTTCTGACAAAGGGTCGTTGGAAGGTGTATTTTTTAGATTTTGTGTGTTTGGAAATGTCTTTTTGCCATCCACATACATGATCTGGGTATAAATTGGCTGGGTATAGAAGCCTAGAGTGAAAATAACCATGGCACAGGCGACTAGCTATCCACCAACATCTTGGGCACGCAGTTTGAGTGCATTTTCCAGCTTCCTTTGCAATAAGGTTTGGTCGTGAGATTAAGTTCCCTTTAATGGAAATTAAAATTCCAGACCTGGCTCATTCAAACTCTCCTATGTATGCTCTTCCATGCTTTTCTCCTTCCTGGCAAGATGGATGGAGGTGATGAAAATGAAATTCTATGGGTTTGCAAAGCCATGAGTTGAAAAGAATGTCAGTTCCTGAATAACCACCTAGAGTACTGTCCTGCCCTGAACAATGCACCCAGGTATGTTACGTGAGCTAAAAATAAATATCTATTGTGTTAAAAATAAACACCTATTAAGCCAGTGAAATTTTAAGGTCTATTTGTTCTAACCTGCTAAGGTCAGTCCTTAGCAGTCTAACCTACTCTAATTAGTACAGAAATTGATTCTAGGAGTGGGGTGATGCCATCCTAAAAACGAAAATAGTGGCTTTGTCTAGGGGTAGGTGGTGAGGAAACATATAACAGGATGGAGAGAAGGAGATACCGGTTATGCTGGGACAAAAGCATTTGGTAAAACTGATACCAGAGATAATTTAATATCCTACTTAGACTGTACTTACAGTGGAAGAGGTTAGAAAAGACAGACAGGCTTTGTTATCAGTTACTTACTTCACTTAGGTTGTCACCAGGCAAAGATGAGCTCAGGAAAGCAAGTAGAGACTAAAGTTTGAAGAAACAGTTTCTGGACCTAACAAAGGAGTTGATAAGACTAAATAAGTCTTTAAGTCACAAAGACCATGAAGTCATCTCAGTTAAACAGAGGAACTCGGGCTTCCCTGGTGGCGCAGTGGTTAAGAATCTGCCTGCCAATGCAGGGGACACGGGTTTGAGCCCTGGTCCGGGAAGATCCCACATGCCGCGGAGCAACTAAGCCTGTGTGCTACAACTACTGAGCCTGCACTCTAGAACCCGCGAGCCACAACTACTGAGCCCGTGTGCTGCAACTACTGAAGCCTGCATGCCTAGAGCCTGTGCTCCGCAACGAGAAGCCACCACAATGAAAAGCCCGTACCCGCAACAAAGAGTAGCCCCCGCTCGCCGCAACTCGAGAAAGCCTGCATGCAGCAGCAAAGACCCAACGCAGCCAAAAATAAAATAAATAAAATAAAATAAATAAATTTATAAAAAACAAACAAACAAACAAGGGAACTCATCCCTGCAGCAGGATAAAGTTAAGGACACTGTCTCTCTAATAAGCCTCTTGCTACAGATAGCTTTACAGTAGCTGGTATTAATTTGACAGCTAAATTGGCATAAGGACAAAGCAGCAAAAAACAAACAAATAGATTTAAGAAACATGTCTAGAAAACTTTGGATGTGGTTACAGCATATGTAACCAATGGGAAGCAAATAGATCAGAAATCTATTTGAAGGAAGAAATTACATTCCGAAGGAAACCATAAACATAGCCTAAAAAAACTTTACAACAACATTGGACTCCCAAGTTTCCATGAGCAACAAGTGGGCTGTGAAAGCAGTGGGACCCCAGAAAGGGGAATCCTCCCAATACCCACTTCAGGTGTGGACACAGGAGATAACAGAGAATTTCCCAGAGGGACGATCAGGGGCTATGGAAGACAACGGACAGTGTCTCCAAGAGAGAAGGTACGGGCTCCCACGAAGTAATCACCTCCCCGTTGGCAAGGCTGGGGATCCCAGCAGGGTGCCACTGTTGTTATGGACCAGGGACGGTCTGTGTTTCCCAATCTTAACTGCAGTTATCCTATATATTGGGTGCGTGCAGGGTTGGAGTGTGGAGCACAGTTCCTAACTCTTTGGACCAAGAGAAATTCCATCAGACTTGTTAGAAAACACTGCACATCACCTCGAGGACCTGGACATGAAGCAGAATGAAGAGGCTGTACGGGGCTCTGCTTCGACTCCCTTGGAAGGGGACTGAGTGTGTCCTATGAGAGGCAAGAAGGCCACACATGCCACTGACTATGGAAGACTGCTAGCTGGGCACCCAAATCTGTTCTCTTCTCTCTGGGTACACAGATGGGCTTATATTTCCCAGTATCCCTTGTTGGGAGGTGTAGCCATGTAGCTAAATTCTCTCCAGTGGAATATGAATGCAAATGACGTGTGCCAGTTTCAGGCTTGGCCTGTGCAGACTTAACCTGTGCAACCTCGTATGCTCCTCCCTTTCTAACAGCTGGCTGCAGACAAGAGGGCTCCAGAGCAAGTGTCCTAACCTGGGGTTCACGGACCCAAAGGTCAACGGGTTCTATGAACTTGGATGGGAAAAGTATATCTTCCTTTTCCCTAACTTTGAACTGAAATTTAGCATTGCTTCCTATGACGAATGCAGATGACAATCTACAGTAGTATTATCAGTACCTGCGATGTTGTCACCAGTAGAAATCACAGATGATTTCATATCATGTTACAGTTGTTGCAGATATCTCAAAATATCATTACAGTCATCACTACTAGGAAATCACGGCGCTTATTAGACCTGCCACTAGACTACACATAATTGCAGCCTTCCTGTTGACAGACAGTCATGCAACACAGATGGCCGGTACTGAGCAGAGGAGGCATTCAGCCACCGAACGGGGAAGTCACATATTCTCACTGGTACAGCAGAGATCGGTGCAGCTTTCCGTAGCCCCTGCCTGCCATCGTTGGTCAGTTAATATGTGAAGGTAGGTGAGTGGTTTTCACTGTTTTTTTTAAAGGTTTGCAAAACCGGATGATTCAAATAAGAATTCTTCACTTTCCTTAATATTGAGAGGTATGCAGACCACAAATGTCGCCAGCCTGCCCATTGATAACGTTTTTTAAAAAATAAATGCAACTTTAAATCACCTATGCTTTAATTATACTGTCCTGTTAGCTATTGAATTAATGTGGAAGCACATGTGTTAGTTATTATATTACAGATTGTCTTTTTATATTTTGATAGCTATATGTCCATATAATTGGCTTGCTTTTTACTACTATGAGTTTTGTGTTACAGATTTAAAAATATTCTGAGAATGGGGCCACAGGCTTCACCAGACAGCCAAAGGGAACCAGGGCACAAAAGAGTTTGGGAGGGAGCCTGTGGTATGGCTGAGCCACAATGTGGAAGGAGCTTGGGTCCCATGAAAGAAAGCCTGCCTATTACCTGAACATCCATCCAGAACTATTATGTGAGCAAAAAATAAACTTCTGCTGTGTTAATTTGGGATTTGTTATTACCAGAGCACATCCCACCTCAAGCAAAGACATCGGTCCATTGTAGCTTTTGTTGTTATTTTTGAGCAGTTCAGTGCCATATGGATATCTGTTCTTCTGTGTCATTTCTCTGCTTGGTGTAACCCTCACTCCTATTGTTAAAAATTTTTTTTTACTTAATCTTTTTGTTCTGAAATTTCACTTGTGCCCTAGAGTGGCTCCATTAATTTTGCCAGGCCCTCAGTGGGCTTTTTAATTTTTTACATTATTTTATTATTTAAAAAAAATTTTTGGCCGCACTGCATAGCATGTGGGATCTTAGTTCCCCGACCAGGGATCAAACCTGCGTCCCCTGCAGTGGAAGCATGGAGTCTTAACCACTGGACCGCCAGGGAAGTCCCCTCAGCAGGCCTTTTTAAATGTGGCAACTTGTATCTTTCAATCTGGGAAATTTCGTTATCTCTTGGTCAGTGTTCTGGTTAGCTATAGCCTTGTAACAAATCACTCCCAAAACTTAGTGACTTAAAGCCAGAGCAATCATTTTATAACCTCTGATAGATCTGGGAAAAGCTCAGCGAGGTAGTCCTCTCTCATGAGATTATAGTCATATGGTAGCTGGAGCTGGAACAGTGGGGACTGAAGCATCTGCAGCCTTACTGGGCGCCTCTCTCTCTTCTCAGGGTAGCCTATGTGATCTCTCCACATGGACTTGCTTGGGCTTGCTGGCAGCATTGTGCCTTGGGGCAATAGGACGGCTTACCTGGTGGCTCAGGGCTCCAGGACAATTCTTCCAGCAGCAAAGCAGGAGGAGAATTGCCTTTGATGACCTAGCTTTAGATTTCACATAGGCTACCCTCCACTACATTATACTGGTAAATACAGTCACAAAAACCTTTCAAGATTCAAGGGTAAGAGAGTTAGACACCACCTCTTGACGGGGGCAAAGTTCTAGAAAAGTGTGTAGGATAGGAAATATTGCAGCCGTCTTTAGAAAATACAACCTGCTACAATTTCCTCTTCCTTTTATTTCTTTCATTAGATTTCTCCTAATAGTAAGTTTTGATCCTCTGGACTAATCCTTTAATTTTCTTATCTAGTCTCTGTTATTATCCTTTACTTTATCTTTTTGTTCTACTTTCGAGGAGATTTCATTGACTTTTTCATCAACCCTACTACCGACTTTTACATTTTGACTGCCGTTTTTAATTTGTTCTTTTTTTTTTTTTTAATACTGCATCCTGTTTTCGTCTCATGGATGTATCAATAATATCTTCTGTTATCTTTCTGAGGCTATAAATTATAATTTCTTTGAGTTGTTCTGCTCTCTACCATTCCCTCTTTTCTTTATGAATTCCTTTCTCCGTCCCTCTTTTTTTCTTTAATGTTTTCTCAGATACTCGATTCATCTTGGATGTTTCTGGTGGAAGCACAGTGGGCTTGTGGACTGGCATGTCTTGATCAGGTGGACAGGTGGCTGCTTTTATTGGGAGTTCCAAATCTAGTATTTGTTGGTCTTTTCTGTGGGGTCATTTGGTTTCACTGGAGAAGGCTTCTTCCATCTCCTGTGTGGGAGCCCAGCCACTGGCATCTGGAGCTCAGTGGGGAAGTGTCTAGGGAGCTCTTTACCAGGCGGACTCTGGTTTGATTTTCTTGGGCCTTCTGACGTTCCCATTTTTGGAGTCTCCCTGCTTTACTTATTTTATAACTCCCTGACTCCGGAACAAACGTCAGGTCTCCTGCAGGGTTTGGGAGCTCCCTGGAGTGGTCTCACTACTCCTTCACACAGGGTTTCAAATAATCCCCGTGTCTAGCCCTCTGCCTCACTTTGGTTTTCTGCTGTATCTGGTGTCTCCCATTTCTGAATGTTTCCTAGGTTTTCTGTAACCCATAGGTTTTCCTCTTCTTGATGCCTTCTGCAGATACTCAGTTAGACTCTCCTCGTCTTTGCTCGGTCCTGTGCCATTCTGCCATTTGCTTTGTTTCTTGTGTGCTTCAGGGATTTAGATGTCTCCTAAGTCTATTGATGATGGAGTTGTGTTTCTGTTTCTTGCTTTCTTTTATATTTTGGGTGACATTCAAGAGGAGAAGGGGGGAAACCTGGAATCCCTCCATGCCTCCAAGGTCACAGCAGGCTTCGTGGATGAGTTCCCACAGGCCCCATGCTTAGAAGGGCCCTGTACTTGGTTTCATGTTCTTCTGTCACCATCTTGAAATTTGAACTTATTTTCATTTTGCACTGGGCCCTGCAAACTATGTAGCCAGTCCAGCCCATTGTTGATCTCCTAATCCACCTTCCATGCTGCCCAAGTGACTATTTTGAAACAGAAACCGAGTCATGTCATATTCCTGCTCAAAAGACTTCGGTGGCCCCCAAACCTTCAGGATGAAGTCCAAATCCCTCAGTGTGGTATCTAAGCCACCGTGAGCGTGAGGAGACCACCATAGGGCTTAATAACTGGTCTCAGTTTCTATTTTTACCTCCCTACAGTGCAAAGAGGCCTCTTTAAGAGATAGGCTGGGGACTTCCCTGGTGGCCCAGTGGTTAAGACTTTGTCTTCCAATGCAGGGGGAGTGGGTTCAATCCCTGGTCGGGGAGCTAAGATCCCACATGCCTCGGGGCCAAAAAACCAAAACATAAAACAGAAGCAATATTGTAACAAATTCAATAAAGACGTTAAAAGTGGTCCACATCAAAAAAAAAAAGATCTTAAAAAAAAAAAAAAGGTAGGCTGGATCAGGCCACTCCTTTGTTCAAATCTGTTCACACTTAAAATACCGTGTGAGTCCTCCTTTGGGCTCTCAAAGCCTTCTCACCCTCTGATCTTGTCACACCCATCACCCCCTCCACTCCCCCACTGGCCTCCTTGCTATTCGTTCTGTCTGGAAAATCGTTCTCCCAGGAAACTGTACCCTCTCCCCTGATGCAGGTCCCCACTCAAATGTCACCTTCTCTGAGGGCTTCACAGACGACTCCAGCTAAAACGTACTTCTCAGGAATTCTCTGGCGGTCCAGTGGTTAGGACTGTGCACCCTCACTGGTGAGAGTGAGAGTTCAATCCCTGGCCAAGGATCCCACCAGCCGCGTGGCCAAAAAATAAAAAAAAGTACCTTGCGTCATCCTCTCTCCCCTTACCTGGCTTTAATTTTCTTCCTCATTGGCCATGCTAAAGTCACATTTGCTTATCTGTTAATTACCTGTCTTTCCCAATAGAACATAAGTCCCCAGAAGGTAGGACTTCTGCTTGTTCACTGTTTTATCCCCAGGACTTCACTAAGTA